>NW_026512701.1:0-32343 GCF_027579735.1 Bombina bombina
CTCCATACCTACTATTTGACAGAGTTTAGTAGTCTCTGTCCTGTCCGTAGAGCCCTTGTTATGGTATGTTCCTGTATGTATGTATGAATAGCTCTCCGGATCTCACTATTGGAGGATGTACTTGGATTACTGTTATGTACTTCGAAAAAAACGCAATCTGTTTATCTACGCACTTTTGTATTGATATTGGCCTAGGTCTATAAGTGCTATATGAGTTTATTAGCTGGAAGGACGCTCTAAAGATAAGGGGGTAGGGGCAACTAGCTTTAATGTTTTCTATGTTCTTTGTAACCTAGAGCCCCAAGGAGATATACATAAAAAGATAAAGTGGTATTGAACTCCTTACCTAGTACCTGGATGCACACGGTCCCTAAGGGGTGAAATATTTGCTCCTGCCCCAGTATTATATGACTTAATTTGTTCATGATTGACTATATCCTTTCAATTATTATTACCTAGCCACAGTGTCAATTAATGCATCCCTATTTCTCTGATATAATACCTTATGTGTACATCTCCAATATTGTTCTATTTCAGATTGCATTCTCCTTTAATCTTACTTCTAGTTTCCCGGACCTTTTGGGGTCCTAGCAGCCATATGAAGGAGCGAGTTGGTATAGACCTCGAAAGGGCCTATATCATTTAATAACCCTCTGATTTGTGACGTAATTCTATTGGGGTCCAAAAGTGGCCTCAGGTGCCTTTGGGGAAAAAAGAGCTTGTGAGTTTGCTCCTCAATTCCTAATCATTTGAACTTCGTTTTGTCTAGGACATGTTACTCAATAGCCAGGTTAGAGGTCTTTCCCCTATATTTTCTTATGTATTTCACATGTCCTTGTTAACTGTTTGTATGTTTACTACTGTCCTACGTTTGCTGGAGCAAGCGGTTTGATGTCTTTGTATATGTTATTCCCTCAATAAAAACTTTCAAAAAAAAAAAAAAAAAAAAAATTACAATTTCTATAGCATAAATTAAAACTTACCTGTCAAATTAAAAATCTAAGTTTAAACTAACAATTAAACTAATATAATTATTAAACTAAAATTAAACTAACTACCAATTAAATAAAACTAAACTACACATTAAAAATATCCTAACATACATGACAAAGTATCTAATTACAAAAACAAAAAAATACTAAGTTACAAAAAAATAACAAACACTAAATTAGGGAAAATAACAAACGAAATTATCCAAAATAATACAGAATTACACCTAATCTAATAGCCCTATCAAAATACAAAAGCCCACCCAAAATAAAAAAAAACCCTAGCCTAAAAATAAACTACCAATGGCCATTAAAAGGGCCTTTTGTGGGGCATTGCCCCAAATATATCAGCTCTTTTACCTGTAAAAAAAACACAAAGACCCCCCAACAGTAAAACCCACCACCCAACCAACCCCCCAAAATAAAAAACCTAATTCTAAAAAAACCTAAGCTACCCATTGCCCTGAAAAGGGCATTTGTATGGGCATTGCCCTTAAAAGGGCATTTTTACTGCCCAAACCCTAAACTAAAAAAAAAACAACTAACACTAACCCCCGACGATCCACTTACAGTTTTTGAAGTCCCGCTTGAACAATCTTCATCCCGGAGTTGAAGTCCTCATCCAGGGTGCGAGAAGTCTTCATCCAGATGGCCTTTTCAATCTTCACCCCGGTGTTGAAGTCCTGATCCAAGTGACGAGAAGTCTTCATCCAAGCGGCCTCTTCAATCTTCATCCAGACGGCATCTTTTATCTTGATCCCGGAGGCGCGGATCGGGTCCATCCTGAAGACATCCTGCATGGAGCATCCTCTTCATACGGTCGCTGCCATATACTGAATCTTCAATGCAAGGGATGCGGTTCAAGATGGCATCCCTTGCATTCTTATTGGCTGAAACATTTGAATCAGACAATATGAATTAAGGCTGCTAAAATCCTATTGGCTATTCAAATCAGCCAATCGGATTTAAGCAGCTCATTCTATTGGCTAATTCAAATGATCAGGTATTGGCTGATTCAAATTTTTCGGCCAATAGGAAAGCAAGGGACGCCATCTTGAATCGCTTCTCTTGCATTGAAGACTCAGTGTACGGCGGCGACCGTATGAAGAGGATGCTCCGCGCCGGATGTCTTTAGGATGGACCCGCTCCACACCACCGGGATAAAGATAGAAGATGCCTCCTGGATGAAGATTGAAGAGGCCGCCTGGAGGAAGGCTTCTCTCTGCTTGGATCAGGACTTCAACTCCGGGATGAAGATCGTTCAAGCGAGACTTAAAAAACTGTAAGTGGATCGTTGAGGTTAAGTGTTAGGCTTTTTTTAAGGTTTTTTTGGGTGGGTTTATTTTTTTAGTTTAGGGTTTGGGCAGTAAAAGAGCTAAATGCCCTTTTAAGGGCAATGCCTATACAAATGCCCTCAGGGTAATGGATAGCTTAGGTTTTTTTAGAATTAGGTTTTTTATGTTGGAGGTTTTGGTTGGTTTGTTTTACTGTTAGGGGGGATCTTTGTGTTTTTTTTTACAGGTAAAAGAGCTGATATCTTTGGGGCAATGCCCCACAAAAGGCCCTTTTAAGGGCCATTGGTAGTTTATTGTAGGCTAGGGTTTTTTTCTTATTTTGGGTGGGCTTTAGATGATGATGATGTTGGCTGCCCACCCCATAAGCAACCATAGGAAGTCATAATTGTCCATATTTTATCCATGATGAAAATGTATTAATAGAAGGTGTTCTGAGACAATTCAAAATGTGGTTTGCTGCTCTAGATATAGTTAATTTAGAAAAAAAAAATCTCTGGGTAGAAATAATTTAACCTGACAAAAAGTGTATTGAGTATATTAATGATTGACAGAATGTGTTTTTCAAAAACATCTATACTGATTTTCAGCTTTATTTTTTTTAAATTCCAATCCATTAGAATTGTCATCAGTTTAATTTTTTAACCAGCTAGAATACCATGAGAATTAAGTAAAATTGATGAAGTAAATAAGTAATCATATGTTCTATCTGCATCATGAAACAAAAAAAAACAAACAAGTGCAGATAAGTCTGCCACACCTTATGGTAGATGCGTCGAGTAACCGGCTTACGAGCTTGAATCAAAGTGTCAATAACACTCTCAGAGAAACCTCTCTTTGCTAAGACTAAGCATTCAATTCCCACGCAGTCAGCCTCAGAGAATCTAGTTTTTGATGTAGAAAGGGACCCTGTAGTAGTAGGTCCCTTCGACAGGTCAACCTCCATGTAGGAGATGAAGACATCCCCACCAGATCTGTAAACCAAGTCCTTTGCAGCCAGGATGGAGCAATTAGAATCACCGGTGCTCGCTCCTGCTTGATCCGAGCCACAACAGGGGGAGAAGAGGTAATGGAGGAAATACAGTAGATATATGAGCCTGAACCTCCAGGGAACCGCTAGAGTATCTATTAGTTCAGCTTGAGGATCCCTCGATCTCGACCCGTACCTGGGTAGTTTGGCATTTAGATGGGGATCCATGAGGTCTATCTCTGGCATCCCCCATCTGGAGCATATCTTTGCAAATACCTTTGGGAGGAGAGACCATTCCCCTGGGTGAAAAGATTGCCTGCTGAAGAAGTCTACTTCCCAGTTGTCCACACCGGGAATGACGATCGATGACAGCATACAGTTGAGGGTCTCCATCAATTCCAGGATCTGAGAAACCTCTCTCATTGCTAAGGAACTCCTCATTCCTCCCTGATGGTTGATGTAGGCTACTCAAGTTATATTGTCCTACTGGAAGCTGATAAACTGGGATGAACCCAGAAGGGGCCAAGCCTTCAGGGCATTGAATATTCCCCGAAGTTCCACGATATTGATCGGCAATGTGGACTCCTCCTAAGTCCACAGACCCTGTGCCTTCCTAGCACCCTAGCCGGATAGACTTGCGTTCGAAGTCACAATCTCCCAGGAAGGCCTCAAGAAGCATGTGCCTTGGGACAGGTGATCTTGACAGAGCCACCAAGAGAGCAAATCTCTCGACCGGCTGTCCAGTATTATCTGTTGGGACAGGTCTGAATGATCACCGTTCCATTTTCGCAGCATGCATAGTTGTAAGGGTCTGAGATGGAATCTGGCAAAGGGAATGATGTCCATACAAGACACTATGAGGCCAATCACCTCCATACACTGGTCCACCGAAGGACTTAGGGAGGCCTGGAGGGCAAGGTCTCTGATCTGTTACAAAGATCTTCATGGATACCGAGTCTAAAACTGTACCAAGGAAATTCACCCTGGTATGTGGAGTAAGAGAACACTTTACCAAGTTTATCTTCCATCCATGTGACCGAAGAAGACTTAGAAGGAATTCCGAGTGCTCCCTTGCTAGACGAAAAGATGGTGCCTGTACCAAGATATCGTCCAGGTAAGGTGCTACTGCAATACCTTGTGTTCTCGCAACCCTTAGGAGAGCTCCCAGAACCTTTGTAAATATTCTTGGAGCAGCCAAAAGGAAGCACTATGAACTGGAAGTGTTGGTCCAGAAATGCAAACCTCAGGAATTTAAAATGTTCCCTGTGTATCGGAATGTGAAGGTATACATCCTTCAGGTCTATGGTAGTCAAACTGTCCTTCCTGAACCAGAGGAAGGATTAATCTTATTGTCCATCTTGAAGGATGGGACGCTTAGAATTTTTTTTTAGGCACTTCAAGTCCAGAATTGGAAGCACAAAGAGGTTTAAATATAACCCCAGACCTCTTTCTGATGCAGGTACCGGGACAATTACTCCTAAAGAGACTAGGTCCCGTACGCAACCTAAAAAGGCAGTCCTCTTCTCTGGTCTTGTAGACAGTCTGGAGAGAAGGAATCTGCCCCTGGGTGGATGGGATTTGAATCCTATCCAGTATCCCTGAGATACGACCTCCAGAACCTAAGGGCCCTGAACATCCTAAAACCAAGTGTCTGAGAAAGGTGACAATCTTCCCCCTACTCGATCAGATCCCGGACCGGGGACCGTGCCTTCATGCCAACTTGTTATCAGTGGGCTTCTTTGTCTGTTTGGACTTGTTCCAGGAATGAGCCGGCTTCCAAGTACTCTTGGGCAGCTCGGGCTTGGATGAGGATTGAGAGTGTTGGGACTTGTCCAAACGAAAAGGAACAAAAATTCAATGACTATCATCCCTTAGGTCTGTTCATCTCATCCTGTGGCAGGAAGGCTCCTTTCCCTCCAGTAACTGTGGACCTTGTCCGAATAAGATCTTCCCCTGGAAGGGGAGAGAAAGTAACCTGGATTTAGAAGTTATATCCGCATACCAAGACTTCAACCAGAGAGCCCTGCGGGCTAGAACCCACAAAGCTTGATGCCTTTAAGTTCAGGCGAATAATTTAAATATTCGCATCACAGATGAAGGAGTGTCAGGGTGCAAGGAATCAGACTGAGACAAGAAGTGCAAAAATAATCACACCTTTATTAATAGCAAAAAATAATAAAAAGTCCACAAGTCAAATAACAAGCTAGGAGTCAAAACCAAAGCTGGAAGTCAGACGAGCCGAGTCAGGAGCCAAAGCGAATAGTCAGACGAGCCGGAATCAGGAACAAGGAAAACAGCAGAGTCAGGAACAAGCCAGAGATCAGGAACCAGGAAGGATGTCAGGCAGCCAGGTAAGACACAGGAACTCTCACAAACAGGTCTGAGACAACGCAAAGGCAAAGCATACTGAACAAAGGCACTTTAAATAATAAGTGATGACATCACAATTATGAGACTGCATCCTGTCTCACATGGATGATGCACACCAGTCTGGCCATAAAAGGAAGTGCAGGAAATGAGCAGCATCACCCACAATGCACCATAGTCAGGAAGAGAGGTGAGTAAAATGGCTGCCAGCAGCACATGGCAGACACAACAGGGAAAAAACCCTGACAAGGAGTTAGCAATTCTTAAGTTTGTGGGACCTTCCTGTCTTCATAGACCCTGTCTAACTTAGAGATCTTAGGTTCCTCAGGTAGCTTAGCCTCTGGAACCTCTAGCGTAGACAGGATCTCCTTTAGTAAAAAAACGCAAATGTTCAATTTTGAATCTAAAGAAGGGTTCCTCCGTCGGAGGAGACTTAATAACAGATGTGTCTGACTCAAAAAGTTCACCCTCTAACCCTACAGAGGTTAACTCATCCTCGGATAGCTGAGACATACAGACTAGATCCGATAGGAATTTAGATGGGAGAACTATGTTTAACCTTTCTCTTATGTTTCCCAGAGATAGGTAGGGCACTCAGGGCCGCAGACACCACCGATTGTAGCTGCGCGGTAAAGTACGCAGGAAAAAGAACCCCTCCAGATAGAGAATTAGCTGTGCCGCGAGGAACTGCATGTGAAGCCGTTTGAGTATACAGGGTAGAAATCTCTCGGGTCATAGAATCCTGAGAAGTTGATGGCTCAGAGGGACTAATTGCGCTATGGGTATTGGCAGACTTAGCACCCTTCTTAGACTTTAAAACAGTGCTTAGGCAATTGGAACAAAATTGAGCCGGCGGGCAAACCACAGCCTCCTCACAATATTAATATGTATTATTATTCACTATAGAAGGAGTTGAACCCTCTAACGTAGTATCAGAGTCCTCCATAGCTTTGGTATGTAACTCCACAGATGGAATAAAAAAACATTAGAAAAAACAAGCGGTTTTAATATAAACAGGCACCTTTACATTCCCAATGGCTGGGGCACTCACCACCTCCTAGACTCAGACAAATGATCAGTGAAACGCTTTCCTCAGGAGTGCTGTCTGCAGTAGCATTGCAAGGAAGTGAAAGAGGCTGCACCAGGTCATGTGGTGCGCAAGACAGGAATTCCCCTTCTATACAAAAGAGTGTTAAGCTAATATGAGCTGCGCAACACCCAAAAATGAAAGTAAAAACTGTCTGTTCCCAAGCTAAAAGCATACACCCAATGCAGAACATAAAAATCCCCATAACTGTTCCCAATAAAGGAGATATTAACCCTTGATCCTATAGCGGTATAGAGTATTCACACTGTGAGCCTATACAGGAGTCCTGCTATAACAATAAAGCAGACTTATCCTCTAGGATCCATGCTGTGAAACAGATACAGCCTCTCGAGAGTGACAGCCTTGTAGCGATGCTCTGACAGGGACCTGAGTAATTGAAAGCAAGTAGTGAAACTCGTCAACACTGATTGCTCAGGATTTGTTAGCTAACAGCCTGGATGGTTTCACAGAAAAACTTTCCCTATATCTCTAGACTCTAACTTTCATCAATACTCTCACTCAGAGGTTTATATGATTACTTAAAACTCCAGTCCTTTCTTGAAGGGAACATACCCATTACAGGACTATCTGAATCTTCTAACAATTCTCTGCCACCTCCTCTAGTGATGTAAAGCAAAGAATGACTGGAAGGATAGGGGAAGTGGGAGGGATATTTAAGCTATTGGCTGGGGTGTCTTTGCCTCCTCCTGGGGGCCAGGTGTTGTATTTCCCCAACAGTAAGGAATTAAGTTGTGGGCTCTCCCTGCCTTATGGAAACAAAATTGGGCTTTATGTTTCTTTAATAAAACTTATTCTATTGTTTTTAACCAAAAATGTTTACTGTATACATAGAATAAATTAATCCCAATACATAAAATTAATATTCACTGTATATTATATTTTTCTGTACACCAAATTAACTAGATTACTTTTAATGATTCCTTCTTATTTATAAAATGAAATACATACAGACTGTATTATTTATTCATATAACATTTGCAATGGGAATCTTAGGGCCTTGATTTGCAGACTCACTCATTTACTGTATTCATACACTATTCAGCAAGCAAATCTAATAACCTTACAGAATTATGAATAATTGGTGACAAATGTAGGCTTTAGAATGCTAAACAAAGATTTTTGCATTTTTTGAGAAGTCTGTGCCTTTGGTTACTTATGAATGTAAGATTCTAGATTTCCAGGTGTTCTCATTAAACCCCTCCCTATTTTCCATGGATCACTTTACAACTGTAGCCACAAGGTTACACTGGGACTAATAAAGCTCTGTGTTCTGCCATAGGGTGGATGTACTGTAAGTTAAGCACATTCCACTGCATATCATATAGCAGCACGAGTGTTGCAGCAGTACCACTAATATGCAATTCTGTGAATATCCCCTTAAATCAACAGCTAGAATGCTAGACTATAAAAGGAGATAACAATAACCTGTCTCACTTAGCATTACCTTTACCTATATGCCATGAAAGCTCCCACCCTGTGCCATTTCCCTAGCTTTTCGTCCTTTTTATTCTTTTCTTTCCTTCCTTCAAAGATCTATACCCATGTGACCCTATTCCTGTGCTTAATCTGAAATATCAAGACATATCAAGCTCCGAAGACCTCTGCTCCATAACTTGTCCGCCTGCTCTGAGGCGGCGGACAGAAATCAACCTGATCGAATAGATCAGGTTGATTGACACCCCCCTGCTAGCGGCTGATTGGCCGCAAATCTGCAGGGGGCGGTATTGCACAAGCAGTTCTGGTGAACAGTGTAATGCTCGTGGAATATTCCACTATCAGACCTAACTTGGCCAGTAGTCTTCTTAAGCCGGCGTCAAGCTGGAATGATAGGGAATATCCAAGAGCAGAGAAAGTTCACAAAATGAGGTAAACAGTACTCACACTATACATGGTAGTCTTTGGCGGCAGCAGGTAGAAATCAGCGATTAGGCAGTTCAAGGGTAAACCACTTGAAGGACTGAAACAGACAGGATAGTCTCTGACGGCAATAGGTAGGGAATCTAGCGGTAAGGCAGTTCAAGGGTAAATCAATAAAATGGTCAGGCAGGCAGAGTTCGGCAACAAAATGGCAATCCAATATTTTAGGGTTAAGGCAAGCAGAGTAGTCAAACAGCCAGAGTTCATCAACGGTAAAGCAATCCAGCAATTCAGGGGTTAAGGCAAGCAGCGTAATAAAACAGGCAGAGTTCATCAAAAGTTAAGCAGTCAAGCAATTCAGGGGTTAAGGCAAGTAGCGTAGTCAAACGGGCAGAGTTCATCAACAGTTAAGCTGTCCAGCAATTCAAAGGTTAAGACAAGCAGCGTAGTCAAACAGCCAGAGTTCATCAACGGTAAAGCAATCCAGCAATTCAGGGGTTAAGGCAAGCAGCGTAATAAAACAGGCAGAGTTCCTCAAAAGTTAAGCAGTCAAGCAATTCAGGGGTTAAGGCAAGTAGCGTAGTCAAACGGGCAGAGTTCATCAACAGTTAAGCTGTCCAGCAATTCAAAGGTTAAGACAAGCAGCGTAGTCAAACAGACAGAGTTCATCAACAGTTAAGCAATCCAGCAATGCAGGGTTAAAGGCAAGCAGTGTAGTCAAACAGGCAGAGTTCATCAAGAGTTAAGCAATTCAGCAATTCAGGGGTTAAGACAAGCAGAGTAGTCAAACAGGCAGAGTTCAGCAACAGTGAAGTAATACAGCAATACAGCATAAGAAATACAGAACCAAGGAGCACAAGAAGAAACACCTATACTTGGGAACAGGTTAGAGAGAATAAGGCCTTTATATAGGGAAGACAGGGCGGGTGGTGATGATGTCATCACCATTCTGCAGTTACACTGCCGTATCCTTAGCAACAGGAGGAATGCCTGTGCCCGTGGCAACGGCAACAGCAGAGCAGAGAGCAGCGTGACAAACAGGTTGTGCAATGATAAATGCCGACAGCGTATGCTGTCAACATTTATCGATGTGTAGCGGACATGATATGCTACATAAGTTATTCGTTCCTTTAAGTAGCAATAAAGACAAAACCACCAAGTTGGGAGAGAAAAGGCTGCAGCTTATTTATTAAAACCAAACCAAATAATAAATTAACATTTTAACTTTAACATTTTAAAACACCTTTTAAAACACCTCAGTGCTTCCAGGGCGGGGCATCCACCATCACTCTTCCTTTTGCTACACCTCCACAAGTAAAAGCCATTATCCATCAGGCGTAAGCCTCAATAGGAGATAGAAAGCACCCCACCACTACGCTCCTCAGCGAGTACCGCCACCGAAAGCTAAGGCCTTTTCAATCCCTTCTCTAACCATAAAAATTAAACAGGTGCAACCCTACCTCGTTCAGGTGCACTCCATCCTTCAGGTTAAAACATCTACCTGATTCCCCCTCAAACTCCACATGGCGTAGGCCAATACCCTCCAACCTTCTCACATACCCACTGACCATTCTATTTACCTTCCGTCTGGAAGCCTCCAACTTCTTGAAATCCAATGCGGACCTCCATACCAGCCTACTCTCAACTTCTGACCATACCAAAACAACCCCTGGAAACAACTGTACCAGTCTATCAAAACCCCTCTTCATCTCCTCAATAAAGTCCTTTTGAGGCATGAACCCCAAATCATTCCCCCCTGCGTGGATAAGTAAAACTTTTTTGGGGGGGGAACAGCCTTGCATATTCCACCACCTTTCCCACTACCTGCTCTCATTTCATCCCCCCCCAAACCATCTCACAACTACTCGTCTCTAGGGAAACCCAGGTGGACCCCATCTTCCTTCACTGCAGCTGCCTTTCGCACCCAAAACACATACGAGTTTCCTAAAATCCAACATCTCACTGGATCTGCCAAATGAAAATTAAAACCCATCAGCTACCCCCCTCTTATAACACCAGGCCTGGCCTCACATACCCCCGAAATCTCTCAGACCTTCACCTTCCAATCCTCCTAATTACCGACGGCTCGAGCCTCAAATTTGCTGCCTCAGTGACCGCCCCGATTCTGAACGAATGCGACCCAAACTCTAACCCAATCAAACCCATTAAACCCAACACCTTCCACATAACCGCTACGAATTGGAACTGAGATAACATCAACCCATCTGCATGCACCAGCAATGGGTCTGAGCTATGATGGGACACCCCAAAGAACTCCCATACCATCCCCACTGGGCAACAATCCCCCCAATCTCCTTCAAAACAATCACCACCCGTCTTGGTCCGTTTTCGACCTCCTGACCCACAACTCTACTACACCCTCCTTCAAAGCCACATCTTGCCTCCCCAAACCACTGCTATCCCGATGATTCTTCCCCATCAATTCAGATACCCTGAAGGCTCCGAAGAAAGCCATTACAAATGCCGTTCTGAACGGCAGTTCTTCGTGCAATGAAAAACATATGGCTAGATTACGAGTTTAGCATTAGAGGCTATGCGTTGCTGAGCAGTTTATGCTCACCGCTCACTTTCATACAGCGCTAGTATTACGGGTTTTTACAAACCCGGCATTAACAGACAAAAAGTTTTGCTCCACATCTCACTCCAATACCAGTGCTGCTTACGTTAGCGGTGAGCTGGTTGTGCGTGCTCGTGCACGATTTCCCAATAGGGATCAACGGGGAGAGCCGGCTGAAAAAAAGTCTAACACCTGCAAAAAAGCAGCGTTTAGCTCCTAACACAGCCCCATTGATTCCTATGGGGAAATAAAATTTAGGTTTACACCTAACACCCTAACATGAACCCCAAGTCTAAACACCCCTAATCTTACACTTATTAACCCCTAACCTGCCGCCCTCGACATTGCCGACACCTACATTATAACTATTAACCCCTAATCTGCTGCCTGGCTTGGATGAAGACTTCTCCCGGCTTCGTTGAGGACTTTGACCCGGTTGGATGAAGACTTCTCCCGGTAAGGTGATCTTCAAGGGGTTAGTGTTAGGTTAAGGGGGTATTGGGTGGGTTTTAGAGTAGGGTTGGTTGTGTGGGTGGTGGGGTTTAATGTTGTGGGGGATTTGTAATTTTTTTTACAGGTAAAAGAGCTGATTACTTTGGGAAAATGCACCGCAAAAGGCCCTTTTAAGGGCTATTTGTAATTTAGTGTAGGGTAGGGATTTTTTTTTTTTGGGGGGGGGGCTTCTTATTTTGTTAGGGGGATTAGATTAGGTGTAATTAGTTTAAAAATCTTGTAATTTGTTTATTATTTTCTGTAATTTAGGTGGTTTTTTTGTACTTTAGCTAATTTTATTTAATTGTATTTAATTGTATTTAATTTAGGGGATTCATTTAATTATAGTGTAGTGTTAGGTGCTACTGTAACTTAGGTTAGGTTTTATTTTACAGGTCAATTTGTCTTTTTTTAGCTAGGTAGTTTATTAAATAGTTAATAACTATTTAGTAACTATTCTACCTAGTTAAAATAAATACAAACTTGCCTGTAAAATAAAAATAACCCCTAAGCTAGCTACAATGTAACTATTAGTTATATTGTAGCTAGTTTAGGGTTTATTTTATAGGTAAGTATTTAGTTTTAAATAGGAATAATTTAGTTAATGATAGTAATATTTATTTAGATTTATTTTAATTATATTTAAGTTAGGGGGGGTTAGGGTTAGACGTAGAATTAGGGGTTAATAACTTTAGTATAGTGCTGGCGACATTGGGGGCGGCAGATTAAGGGTTAATAAATGTAGGTAGGTGTCGGCGATGTTAGGGACGGCAGATTAGGGGTTAATAATATTTAACTAACGTTTGCGAGGCGGGAGTGCGGCAGTTCAGGGGTTAATATATTTATTATAGTGGTGTCGATGTCCAGTTCGGCAGATTAGGGGTTAAAAAATATTTTTTTTTGTGTTTGCGATGTGGGAGGGCCTAGGTTTAGGGGTTAACAGGTAGTTTATGTGTGTTAGTGTACTTTTTAGCACTTTAGTTAAGAGTTTTATGCTACGGCGTTGTAGTGTAAAACTCTTAACTACTGACTTTAAAATGCGGTACCATCTTGACAGGAGAGGGTCTTCCGCTCACTTTTTGGCAGACTCGTAATACTGGCGCTATGCAAGTCCAATTGAAAAAAAGAGGATACGCAATTACGTAAGTGGATTTGCGGTATTTCCAAGTCTGGCCAAAAAAGTGAGCGGTGAGCCTGTACCTTCAAGATTCGTAATACCAGCGGGCATTAAAAAGCAGCGTTAGGACGGCTAACGCTGCTTTTTAAGCTTACTGCAAAACTCATAATCTAGGTGATACATTGGCCATCCGTGTAACCAAGCTTTGTAGAATGGCAAACTTAACCGGCCTACGCCCATCTACCCACAATCTACCCCTACACATACTCCTGACCGCCATCCTGACTACAAAAACTTTTGTCAGGTCCTCACCATCTAGCTTCTGGAAAAAGAACGCCATCGCTGCCATTCTCTTTCGAATCTCAGAGGGCGACAGCCTTTCACTCTCCCAATTCCCCATCCATTCCAATAAAACCCTTAAGCAGCCATCCCTATCCTCCTGCAGTTGCTCATCACATCCTCCACACTCTGGCATATCCCCTCCATGTGTTATGAGCCAGCAGCCTCAAAACTTCTGGCAGCCCAGCTGCCACAGCTCCTCGGGACATGCAACTCCTTCCTGTTCCATCTCCAGGGCCACTTCTCGGAACCGATCCCACTGAAATTGGGACAAAGCGTCAGCGATCACATTCAAACCCCCTGGGACATGCACTGCTCTGAAAGAGATATTGCAACACAAGCACTCCAGCACAAACACCCTCAGGAGCCTTATCACCGCCAATGACTTTGCCGTCAAATGGTTGATCGCCCACACCACACCTAGGTTATCCGAATGGAAGCACACCCTTTTGTTGCTCAAACGTTCAGGCCAGATCCGTAGAGCCACCACCAGTGGGAACAACTCCAAGAAAGTAAAAATCTTGGTCAGCCCCCACTCTGCCCATGGCTTCAGCCATGCCCCGACACACCCTGTCCATTCAGGTATGCCCCAAATCCGTGGTCTCCTGCCGCGTCCGTATACAAACACAACTAGTCATCCGACCACTCCTCCTGCATCATCACCTACCCATTAAAATCCTCCAATAAGATACTCCACACCTTCAAATCCTCCTTAACATCCTTTGACAGCCGAATATGGTGTCTCGGATTCGATACCCCCACTGTTGCCAGAGACAGCCGCCAGCAAAAGACCCATCCAATGGGTATAATCCTGCAAGCGAAATTTAGTTTACCCAAAAGGGACTGGACCTCCCTGAGGGTAACTTTCTTGCTCCCTAAGATGCTGCCAATCACCATCTGTAGGTCCCGGATTTTGTCCACCGGGAGCCTGTATTCCATCCTGACTGAATCTATCTGGATGCCTAGAAAACTCAAAGAAGTGGACGGCCCTTTAGATTTCTCTGCCGCTACCGTTATACCAAAATCCAGGGCTACCTGCCCAAAAACCCTGACCAGCAGCTCACATACCTCAGACCCGGCTGGGCCAACAAAAAGGAAATCATCCAAGTAGTGCACTACTGAGGATTTCCCCGCTTTCTGCTTCACAACCCACTCCACAAAGGAACTGAACCTTTTGAAATAAGAACAGGAAATGGAACAGCCCATCGGGAGGCAGAGGTCCACGAAGAAGAGGCTCTCCAGCATACATCCCAGGAGGTGATGACACCTCGGGTGTACCGGTAACAAGCGGAACGCTGATTCAACATTGGCCTTAGCCATCGATGCTCCCTTCCCGCTGCTTTCACCAAAGTCACCGCTTTATCTAAGGAAACACACTTCACTTAAACCAATTCCGGATCAATACCATTGTTGACTGATAACCCCTTGGGGTGGGACAGGTGATGTATAATCCGGAATTGCCCCGCCGCCTTCTTGGGGACCACTCCAGATGGGGAAATTCTCAAATTAGGCAAAGGAGCCATTCTCTCCAGCCTCACTTCCTTCCACAATTTGTCCCGCAACACCTCCGGGTGTTCCCTAGCCGATTTTAAATTCCCAGCAAAACCCCCCACCTCCTGCTCTTGGTACGGAATTACAAAACCCATACTGAAGCCCGTCAAAATCAGCTCAGCATCCCCCGCATGCCCCAGCTTACGGGAGTACGCCTCTAGCCACGGCACCATCTTTTTTACCCTCACCGGAGTCCGTGCCCACTGAACCCACGTCCACTGACCGGGTCCCTTGCCTAGCCTTCTTGAAGCATTTTGCAAAGGAGTGGATCCCACCACAGCCGGAATACTCATGCATGTATTTGCACGATGCCCCGAATTTACACTGCCCTTCATTAAACTGGAAACACAAACCTTTCCGGATTGCCGTTCCAGCTCCACTGCCTATGCTACTGCTCCCACTCGCCTGCCCATAGCCCCAAAAGGAATAATTCCCCCTTAAGGGGGTCATCATCTCCAACCATATCCCCATATATCCCACCTTACCCCCTCCGCTCGCCACCGGCGCACCTGCTCCACTTACCACTATGCTCGCCTGCAGACCTCCCCCCAACGAAACTGGCCCTGGGGTCACCCACTCCGCCGCTACTGAAATCCCCCACCCAGTAGGCCTCTCCAAGGCCAACAGTAAACCCTTCAGGCATGCCAAATTCACTTCCCTCTCTCCATTCACTGTCTCATTGATGCCGGGTGCCCCACCAGCCACCACACTGTCAGGGTTTTTTCCCTGTTGTGTTTGCCATGTGCTGCTGGCAGCCATTTTACTCACCTCTCTTCCTGACTCTGGTGCATTGTGGGGGATGCTGCTCATTTCCTGCACTTCCTTTTATGGCCAGACTGGTGTGCATCATCCATGTGAGACAGTCTCAGAATTGTGATGTCATCACTTATTATTTAAAGGGCCTCTGTTCAGTATGCTTTGCCTTTGCATTGTCTCAGACCTGTTTGTGAGAGTTCCTGTGTATTACCTGGCTGCCTGACGTCCTTCCTGGTTCCTGATCCCTGGCTTGTTCCTGACTCTGCTGTTTTCCTTGTTCCTGATTCCGGCTTGTCTGACTATTCGTTTTGGCTCCTGACTCGGCTTGTCTGACTACCGGCTCTGGTTTTGACTCCTGGCTTGTTATTTGACTTGTGGACTTTTTATTATTTTTTGCTATTAATAAAGGTGTGATTATTTTTGCACTTCTCGTCTCAGTCTGATTCCTGGCACCCTGACATTGTGCAAAGGCCATGAATCCTGATGCTGCTAATTATCCACCTTTACCTGCCATCATTTCCAGGATGGATGTACAGGATCACCGCTTGGATCAATTTGCACTAGCCCTGCAAACCCTGCTGACTCGCATTGCACATTTGGACCAAAGTGTCCCGCAAGTTATAGCTGCTCCTGTTTCCGCTGCTGCACCTATGCCTACCAGGAGCATGTCCGGTTCTGCACCTCTACCTCAGCGATATGGAGGCGATCCTATTCAGTGCAGAGGGTTTTTGAACCAGGTGGGCATTTACTTTGAGATGTTACCTCATCGTTTCCCTCTGACAGAGCTAAGGTGGGATTTCTCATCTCGTTACTCTCTGAGACAGCTCTTGCCTGGGCTAATCCCTTGTGGGAGACTAATAAACCTGTGATTTCAAATTACCCTGAACTTGTGGCCTTCTTTCGAAGGGTATTTGATGTTCCGGCTCACTCCTCCTCTGCTGTTAAACGACTCATGTCCATTCAGCAAGGTACAAGATCTGTTGCTCAGTATGCTATTGAGTTCCGTACGCTTGCCACAGAGGTAAGTTGAAACAATGAAGCCCTTGTTGCCGCCTTCTTTCATGGGCTCTCTGATGTGATTAAAGATGAAGTTGCTGCCAGAGATTTACCAGAGGATCTCGAGGCATTGGTGTTTTTTTTATCCTAATTGACATCAGACTCAGAGAGAGGCCCTCTTTCAAGCAGCGCTTGCTGAAGCCTCCTGTTCCATTGTGTCCTATGTGTTCGTTGGCACCCATGCATCCCTCTCCTACCATGCCTCCTGGTCCCGAGTCACCAGGTACTGCTGAGCCGATGCAGTTGGGATTCACGCGTCTCTCCATGGCGGAGAGGGCCTGTAGGAGGAGGGAGGGATTCTGCCTCTATTGTGGGTTACAGGGCCACCTTTTGAAGTCTTGTCCTACACGGCCAGGAAACACTCACACCTAAGATCCTGTCGGGGGCAGACCTTGGGTGGTTTATCCTCGTCCCCAGAACTGCTTAAAGGGCCATTATACTCTCATTTTTTCTTTGCATAAATGTTTTGTAGATGATCTATTTATAAAGCCTATAAAGTTTTTTTTTTTTTAAAAATGTATAATTTTGCTTAATTTTAAATAACATTGCTCTGATTTTCAGACTTCTAACCAAGCCCCAAAGTTTTATTTGAATACCATCAGCTACCTTCTCCAGCTTGCTCCTGTTTATGTAAAGGGTCTTTTCATATGCAAAAGAAGGGGGGGGGGGAGTGTTTTATTTCCCACTTGCAGTGGGCTTTCCAACTGCCTTTTCAACAGAACTAAACTGAAATCTTCTAAGTACGTTTTTAAACTATTTTATACTTGATTTTTATATCAGTATCTGTGCATCTTATTCTTTACAGTAGTGTCTATTACATGCAGTTATATGAAAATGAGTGTATACTGTCCCTTTAAGGAGAAACCTTTGGTCACGATTGTCCTTTCCTGGGTAGACTCCTCCATAGTCACTCAGGCTCTTGTTGACTCCGGTACTGCGGGCTATTTCATTGACAGAGCTTTTGTATCAAAGCACTCCATTCCTATTTTGCCTCGGTCCGTTCCACTTGCTATTGAGTCCATTGATGGCAGGTCCCTTCAGCCCACACTAGTTACTCACAAAACTGCTCCGTTGTCCATGGCTGTTGGGGCTCTCCATTTTGAAACCCTCCAGTTCCAGGTGATAAACTCTCTGCATTTTCCAGTTGATCTGGGTTATCCCTGGCTCCAAAAGCACAATCCCAGTCTCGACTGCCGCAGGTCCGAAATTTTGTTGTGGTCCCTGCAATGTATTTCCACTTGTCTTCAGAAACCAGTTAAAGTCTTGTGCACTTCTTTGGTATCTCAATTGCCAGAGGAGTACCGAGAGTTCCTAGACGTGTTTGACAAAGTGCGTGCCGGTACGTTGCCTCCTCACCGGTCTTACAATTGTGCCATAGACCTGCAACCCAGAGCCATTCCTCCTCGGTACCGGGTGTACCCTCTGTCTGTTGCAGAGAATTGTGCTATGGAGGACTATGTTGCCGATGCTCTGTCGCGGGGGATCATCCGCTAATCCTGCTCTCCTACAGGGGCTGGCTTCTTCTTTGTGAAGAAAAAGGGTGGCGAGTTAAAACCATGTATCGATTATAGGGGTCTTAATCGTCTTGCCATTAAGAATGCTTACCCTATTCCGCTCATTAAGGAACTCTTTGACTGCCTCAAGGGAGCTACGGTCTTTACTAAACTTGATTTGAGAGGAGTGAACAATCTCGTTAGGATCAAGGAGGGTCACGAATAGAAAACAGCATTTAACACCAGGAGCGGGCATTATGAGTATCTTGTAATGCCCTTTGGTCTATGTAATGCTCCTGCTGTTTTTCAGGAATTTATTAATGATGTCCTACGAGATATGTTGCAACAGTGTGTTGTGGTGTACTTAGACGACATCCTCATACACTCACCCACACTTGAGGCTCATCGTTCTGATGTTACACCGGTTCTTCAGAGACTACATGAGAACGGCCTGTTTTGTAAACTTGAGAAATGTGAGTTCGATCAGACTAAAGTAACCTTCCTAGGTTATGTTATCTCTGTTGCAGGGTCCTCCATGGATCCCGACAAGTTATCTGCAGTTCTGCATTGGCCTCGCCCAGTTGGTCTTCAGTCTATTCAACGTTTTTTGGGGTTCGCCAATTACTATAGAAAGTTTATTAAAAACTTTTCTTCCTTGGTCAAACCTATCACAGACATGACCCGTAAAGAGAATGATCCACTCCATTGGTCAAATACTGCCATTAAGGCCTTTGATAGTTTTAAGACTTCCTTTGCTGCCGCTCCAGTTCTGGCTCATCCTAACCCTGTCCTGACTTTCGTTCTTGAGGTCGATGCGTCTGAGACTGGAGTAGGTGCCCTCTTGTCTCAATGTCCTATGCCTGATGGTTCCTTGCATTTCTTGTGGTTTCTTCTCTAAGAAATTGTCTCCAGCGGAGTGCAATTATGAAATTGGCGACAGGGAATTACTGGCCATAATTTTGGCACTCAAGGAATGGAGGCATCTTCTCGAGGGTACTAGCGTGCCAGTGCTCATTCTTACTGACCACAAGAATTTAACTTATCTATCTGAAGCAAAACATTTGTCGCCCCGACAGGCCAGATGGGTGCTATTTTTGTCTCGGTTTAATTATGTGGTCTCCTACCTGCCTGGTAGTAGGAATATTAGGGCTGATGCCCTCTCTCGACAATTTTCGCCTTTGTCCAAGGAGGAGTCTGTACCTACTCCTGTTATACCTCCTGACCATATTTTGGCTACTATATGTACTAATTTGACTTCTCCCTTGGGGGAGGAGATCCTGGCTACACAAACCAATGCACCTCCTGAGACACTTAGTGGTAAGTGGTTTGTTCCTGAGAATCATCGAACTAAACTTTTGCACACTTACCACTATCCTAAAGCCGCAGGTCACCCAGGCAAGAACCAAATGATTTGGTCTGTCACTTGACAATTCTGGTGGCCAGGTCTTCGTTCTGATGTTGCTGCGTATGTTGCCTCCTGCTCAGTTTGTGCACAGAATAAGACTCCTCGACGTCTTCCTGTGGGTCTTCTTCAACCTATTGCTAATGGTGAGCGTCCTTGGACACATCTTTCCATGGACTTCATTGTCGAGCTCCCTGTTTCCAATGGCAATACTGTTATCCTTATGGTGGTTGACCGTTTTTCTAAAATGTCACATTGCATTCCCTTGATGAAGCTGCCTACCGCTCAGGAGCTTGCTTCAATTTTTGCCCGGGAGGTATTCCGTTTACATGGGTTACCCAAGGAGATAGTGTCGGACCGGGGTAGCCAGTTTGTGTCAGGAACTGTTCCTTTAAGCATCAGCTCCTAGCTTCCTATTGGCTACACTCCCTATAAACTCCTCCATTTCCTCTCGCACTTTGCTTAGTATTGAAATATAGCAAGGCTACAAACTTGATCCTGTGCTAACTCTACAAGCAATTTCCTAACCTGTATGCAGATTCTATAGTTTCCAGCTATCAAGGTTAATCTGATATCGCAAAAGTTTGAAAACCTCATCATAGGATTAACCTCCATGTTCCAGTTATCAAAGCATGTTATAAACGACAACGGATCCTAAGAAGAGTAACCATACAGTGTTTACTTACTCATCAAACAGCTGATCCCTTCGCTACTTTGTAACATCTTCGATTCCTAAGCTCTGTACTTCACTTGGCAATACTTACGAAGTAGCGAGTTGCAACAAGTTAACCTAACTCCTCTCCCAAACCTTCCGAGATTCAGCGTTCCTCTGAATATCAGTCGCCATTACGCTAACACGCTGACAGCCGTTCCTCCTCTCTGCCTGCAGCAGCAACCAACGAACAACATTATCTGGCTACAACAACGGTATAGTAGGAATACAGAGTCTTTCAGCTGCTATTCTTGCCAATAATAAGAAACACTGTTACATTATAAAGAGTACATCCAATTAACAACATTATCCGGCTACAATAATGCTATATTATGAATACAGAGTCTTTCAGCTGCTAATCTTGCCAATAATAAGAAACACTGTTATTTTATAAACCGAGCATTAAGTTACTTTAAGACTCAAAACCGCTATCCATAATTTAAAGGGATATGAAATTAATACCTGGGAGATAACTATTATTTAAAAACAGTTCTCCTATTTTCCTTTATCAGTGATCACCATTAGTACTCACTGATTCACATTACCCAACAAGAGGTTAATACTTTGACTAAAATATCACTAACTTGCATGAGTCACACTCTTAACATAGTGCCACTCATAACAGTTTTAGTGAAACAAACCCATATAGTTTAAGAAGATTTGCAATTGTGTTCCATAAAACAGATCCAGATAAGAAAGCATTACAGAATACTAAGCCCAAAATATACCACAGATCATATTCGACCTATCACAAAAGGTTGATCAGTACATGATCTGCAAGTCGAGAACCAATCTCTTAGAGGTATTATGAGAGATTCATTAATAGTACAACCTACCCAACAGTTACAAGTTGTTGAACCTTCTGTCTCACTTCCTGAACCATTTTCAGGCAATAGAAAATTATACAGGCAGTTCAAAAACTCCTGTCAATTACTTTTCAACTTAAGACCCCGCAGTTACCCCACAGAAAGGATTAAGGTGCTCAGCACTATCGCTTTCCTACGTGGAGAACCCAGAACATGTTCAGATAATTTATGCGAGCATAATGATCCAGTGCTAGGATCTTTGAAAAAATTTTCTCCTGTATGGATGACCTGTTCCATGATACAGATGTACAGATGTCCCCAGAAGCCTCTATGAGGAATCTCAAGCAAGGAAAGAGACCTGTGGAAGAATATATAACGGAGTTTAAAATGTTTGCAGTTGATTCTCAATGGAGTCGAATTGCCTTACGTAACCAATTCCATTTAGGTCTCTCAGAAGGCCTAAAGGATGAAATAGCCAGGATTGAACTCCCAAAAACTCTGCAAGCCATGATGACAACCGCAAAACAACTGGATAGAAGATTGCGAGAAAGGAAGGCTGAAAAGTATACTTCTGAGATCAGACCTAAAAGTACCATTTCTTTCATGTAATTAACAAGAGTCCATGAGCTAGTGACGTATGGGATATAAATTCCTACCAGGAGGGGCAAAGTTTCCCAAACCTTAAAATGCCTATAAATACAGCCCTCACCACACCCACAATTCAGTTTTACAAACTTTGCCTCCCATGGAGGTGGTGAAGTAAGTTTGTGCTAGATTCTACGTTGATATGCGCTTCGCAGCAGGCTGAAGCCCGGTTTTCCTCTCAGAGTGCAGTGAATGTCAGAGGGATGTGAAGATAGTATTGCCTATTTGAATACCATGGTCTTCCTCTAGGGGATCTATTTCATAGGTTCTCTGTTATTGGTCGTAGAGATTTCTTCTCCTACCTCCCTTTTCAGATCGACGATATACTCTTATATACCATTACCTCTACTGATTCTCATTTCAGTACTGGTTTGGCTATCTACTTTATGTAGATGAGTGTCTTTGGGTAAGTAAGTCTTATCTTTTATTTATGACACTCTCAGCTATGGTTTGGCACTTTATATGTAAAGTTCTAAATATATGTTTTATACTTATATTTGCCATGATTCAGGTCAATCAGTTTATTTTCCTTCTTTCAGACTGTCAGTTTCATTTTTTTGGGAAAATGCATATGAATTAAAATATTTTTCTTACCTAAATTTTCAATTGACTTTTTTCCTTTAAATTGCGGGTGCAAAAAATGCTAGAATTTATTGCGTCATTTTTGGCGCGAGATTGACGTTTGTCTCACGTCAATGACGTCATTTCCGGCGTTGTAGTTGACGCCGGAAGTTTTCACGTAGTTGCGTCATTTTTGGCTCTCGTGTTTGTTGCAGACGTTTTTGGCCCAAAAAATATGTGGGCGTCATTCTTGGCGCCAGATTTTTAACATTATTTAAGTCTCATTTTTTAGTTGCTTCTGGTTTCTAGAGGCCTGTTCTGTTTGCATTTTTTTCCAATTCCTGAAACTGTCATTTAAGGAATTTGATAATTTTGCGTTATATGTTGTTTTTTTCTATTACATATTGCAAGATATTCCAAAAGCTGTTCCTGTATCAGAAAATACTGAGGGATTCCTGATGACTGATATCAGTCGAACCAAAGCTAAGTTAATTTATTTTAATGTTATGAATGTTTATCTTTAGCTATGGTTTGTAATAAGTTATTATGATAAACTTTTACATGCAGAGTCCATTAGTATTTATGCATTATCTATTGCTATTCTTTTTACATCTAATGTACAAGATATACTTAGGAATTTATAAGAATATTTTTCTGATTCTATTCTAAAGGCTTTGTCTGCCATCCTGCCTTCTAATAAAAATTTTGGGTCTTTTTTAAACTTCTCATTTAGTTGATGAAGTTTCAAATGACCAACAACATACTGAATTATCGTTCTCTGATGGTGTTTTTTCTCATTCAGAATATTCTTCATCAGATATTGACACTAACAAATCTACTTTTTTATTTTTAAATAGAGTACATTCGTTCTTTGTTGAAAAGGTGTTGATTATTTTGGATATTGAAGTAACTAGTTCTTTTGATTTTAAGACTAGCTAACATTTAAATTCTGCTTATTAACCTTCTGCGGTTTCTTCAGAGGTTTTCTCCAGTTCCTGATACTAGGGAATGGAATAGGCCGGGAATTTCTTTTATTCCTTCTTTAAGGTTTTTAAATTGTATTCTTTGCTGGCAGTTAGTTTTAAGTTTTGAGGAAAGATCCCCCAAGTTAATGGGGCTATCTCTACTCTTGCTAAACATACTACTATTCCTATAGCAAATAGAATTTTTTTTTCCTTCAGATGGGAAACTTGTATCTTATTTAAGGAAAATTATTTATTTTCAGGTACTTTTCTTAGACCTGTAATTTATTTGGCTGATGTTGCAACTGCTTCATCTTTCTGGTTGGATACTTTAGTGCAACAAGTATCGGATTATGATTTGTTTAGCATTGTTAAGTTGATCAACATGCTAATAATTTCATGTGTGTCGTCATTTTTTTGATATTTTCGCAAATGAGGTTTAATCTATGTCTTTAGCTATTTTAGCTAGAAGAACTTTGTGATTTCAATCTTGGGATGCTAATTTGATTTCTAAATTCCATATTTCTTTTTTTCCAAGGTAATCAATTATTTGGTTCACAATTGGATTCAATTCTTCTACTGTTACGCTGGGCTTCAAGATTGAGTTCTAAGACTAAATCTTAAGTTTATATTAGTTTTTGTTCTTACTAAGGAACGGAATCCTAATTCTTCCCCAAGTAACATGTTTATAATTGGAAGTTTTCTTCATTGAATTTAAGCCATTTAAAAGATCAAAGTCAGCTCCCCAAATTTGCATGTAGGTGCGGTTCTTATTCCAGCTTAGCTGGTAAGGGGCAGGTTAAGACTTTTTTAAAAATTGTTTGGTTCAATTCGGTCCAAACTTCTTAGATTTGGGCACAGAATAGGATTCAGAGTAAAACTGCCTGTGAGAAGTCTTTTTTTCTCTAACATATTCCAGCTATTCCAGTAAGGCTCACACTTTCCTGAAGTGTGTTTCAGACCTGTATGTATTGGGTACTTGTTAAGCGCGGCTGGTCTACCGTTGGGGCTCAAGGCGCTGCTCAGACCTGGAGTTTTCTGGGGTATTTATACCAGTTCCATTTTAGGAACAGGGTTTGGGGGTTTTATTCAAAACTATTCATTGTCCCAAAGATAGAAAATCTTTTTGAATTGTCATATAAGTGTACCATCTTTTAGAATGGTGTTTATATGGTCTATTCTGCCTTTTGGTCAGTGAGGGCATTAATTGTTTACAATAGATACAATAGATGCATATCTTCATTTTCTGTTTTCATTCAGATTATTTTCATTTTCTGAGATTATCTTTTTTTGACAAGCATTATCAATTTGTTGCTTTTCCTTCTGGTCTAGCAACAGCTCTAAGAATCTTTTCAAGGTTCTCAGTGTTTCCTTATTTGGACGGTCTTGTGGTACTGGCTCAGTCTTTTCGTTCTGCGGAATCACATACGATTCAACTTTTTTTGTTTCTTCAAGACATGATTAGAGGATCTTTTTATCAAAAGCTCTTTGATTCCTCAGACAAGTGTCACCTTTTTTAGGTTTCCAGATAGATTGTGTCAATGTCTTTGTCTCTAACAGACAAGTGACAATTTTATTGGGTTCCGTTTGTCGGAACCTTCAGTCTCTATTATTTCCTTCAGTTGCTATATGCATGGAAGTTTTGCTCATTTTCATAGGAAACCTTTCCAGTTTTTTATGCTGAATTAATGGTGCAGGGATTCTAGGATATCACTTTTTATATCTTTGAATCCCAATGTTCAACTATCTTTGACTTGGTGGTTAGATCGCCATCATATAGTTCTACGGGTCTCTTCGGTTCATTCAACCTGGACCATGATCACTACAGATGCAAGTCTTTTAGGTTGGGAGGCTGTCTGGGGATCTCTGTCAGCACAAGGGGTTTGGAAATCTCAGGAGGCGAGATTACCATTCAATATTTTGGAACTCTGTGCATTTCTCAGAGTTCTTCAGTTTTGGCTTCTTTTTGAAGAAAGAGACGTTTATTGTTTTTCAGACGGACAATGTCACAACTGTGGCGTATGTCAATCATCAGGGTGGGTCTCTCAGTCCTTAGGCTGTGAAAGAAGTATCTCGTATACTTGCTTGGGCTAAATCCAGCTCCTGTCTAATTTCTGTGGTCCTTTTCCCAGGTATAGACAATTGAGAAGCGGATTATCTCTGTCAATCAAGCTTTACATCCGGGAGAATGGTCTTTACCCAGATGTGTTTTTTCAAATTGTTCAGATGTGAGGGCTTCCAGAAATAGATTTGATGGCATCTCATCTAAAGAAGGAACTTCCCAGGGGCCTATTCAGGTCCGGGGATCCTCAGGCGGAAGCAGTGTATGCATTGACACTTCCTTGGAGTTATCAATCTGCCTATATTTTTTCGCCTCTGGTTCTTCTTTTTAGAGTGATTTTCAAAATCATCAGGGAGCAATCTTTTGTGTTGCTGGTGGCTCCAGCATGGCCGCACAGGTTTTGGTATATGGTTCTTGTTCGGATGTCCAGTTGCCAATCTTGGTCACTTCCATTAAGGCCAGACCTTATATCTTAACATTCATTTTTTCCATCAGGAACTCAAATTATTAATTTGATAGTATGGAAATTTAACGCTTAGTACTTAGTCATAGAAGTTTCTCTGATTCAGTGATTAATACTATGTTGCAGGCTCGTAAATCTGTGTCTAGTAAGATTTATAATCGAGTTTGGAATATTTACATCTCATGATGCTCTTCTCATAAATTCTCTTGGCATTCTTTTAGAATTCCTAGGATTTTATAGTTTCTTCAGGATGGTTTGTCTGCAAGTTCCTTGAAAGGACAAATCTCTGCTTTTTCTGGGCTGTTTTCACAGAAAAATTAGCTAATCTTTCTGTTATTCATTGTTTTGTTCAGGCTTTGGTTCGTATTAAGCCTGTCATTAAGCCAATTTCTCCTCCTTGGAGTCTTAATTTGGTTCTGAGGGCTTTACAGGCTCTTCCGTTTGAGCATATGCTTTCTTTGGACATTAAACTTTCATGGAAAGTATTGTTCCTTTTAGACATCTCTTCAGCTAGAACAGTTTTTTAATTATCTGCTCTTTCTTATGAGTCTCCTTTTTCTGATATTCATCAGGACAAGGTGGTTTTGCTGTCTTCATTTCAATTTTTACCTAGAGTTGTGAATTCTAACAACATTAGTAGAGGAATTATTGTCCCTTCCTTGTGTCCTAATCCTAAGAATTCTTTGGAAAGATTCTTACATTCTTTGGATGTGGTAAGAGTTTTGAAATATTATGTTGAAGCTACTCAGATTTCAGAAAGACTTCTAGTCTATTTGTTATCTTTTGTGGTTTTTGGAAAGGTCAGAAGGCTTCTGCCATTTCTTTGGCATCTTGGTTAAAGCTTTTGATTCATCATGCTTATTTGCAGTCGGGTTAATCCCCGCCTCAGAGGATTTCGGCTCATTCTCCTAGGTCAGTTTCTACTTCCTGGGTTTTTAAGAATGAAGCTTCTGTTGATCAGATTTGCAAAGCAACAACTTGGTTTTCTTTGCACACTTTTACTAAATTCTACCATTTTGATGTTTTCTCTTCTTCAGAAGCAGTTTTTGGTAGAATAGTACTTCAGGCAGCTGTTTCAGTTTGATTCTTCTGCTTATAATTTCAGTTTTTTTCATTATAAAAATTTAAACTTTTGATTTGGGTTGTGGATTACTTTATTTTATCCCTCCCTCTCTAGTGACTCTTGCGTGGAAGTTCCACATCTTGGGTATCTGCTATCCCATACGTCACTAGCTCATGGACTCTTGCTAATTACATGAAAGAAAACATAATTTATGTAAGAACTTACCTGATAAATTCATTTCTTTCATATTGGCAAGAGTCCATGAGGCCCACGCTTTTTGTGGTGGTTATGATTTTTTGTATAAAGCACAATTATTCCAATACCTTATTCTTGATGCTTTCGCTCCTTTCTTATCACCCCACTTCTTGGCTATTCGTTAAACTGAATTGTGGTGTGTGGTGAGGGGTGTATTTATAGGCATTTTAAGGTTTGGGAAACTTTGCCCCTCCTGGTAGGAATGTATATCCCATATGTCACTAGCTCATGGACTCTTGCTAATATGAAAGAAATTAATTTATCAGGTAAGTTCTTACATAAATTATGTTTTTCCCCACAGGCCAGCCTACTCAACATAATAGAGGTCCTCTGACATCAGAAGAAAGATACCGTAGGAAGACAAATAATTTATGCATGTATTGTGCAAATCCTGCACACTCTGTTCAAGATTGTCCCATTTTACTAAAGTCTAAGAAAAGTAAGTTTATTAGACTCAATTCCTCGTTCATGATAAAAAAGTAAATACTTATGGTATGTTATCTCTCTCTCTACAGTGGGGTCAAGACCAAGTGACGAGTGAGGCCATCATAGACTCTGGGGCCTACGGATGCTTTATAATTCATCATATTGTAAAAATTAATAAAATACCTGTTATTCAGAAAAAAAAACCTGTTTATATTCGTATGATTGATGGCAGTACTCCTCTAACAGGATCTATTACACACCATACCAAACCATCGACTGTATCAGTATTAGGTAACACTGAATTGTTGTAATTTGACGTTTTATCATCTCCACATTTTCCACTTGTATTAGGGGTAAAATGGTTACAGACACATAATCCTAAAATAACATGGTCACCTTTTCATTTAATTTTCAACTCTGAATATTGTCTTAAGACTTGCATGCAAAACCATCTGCTACTACAGACTGACTCAGAAGGATTCCAGTTACCATCACATTACAAAGATTTCTCGGATGTGTTTAGTAAAACCGAGGCAGAAAATCTCCCTCCCCATCGATCGTACGTTTGTCCAATTGAATTACAACCGGGATCTACCATTCCATATGGACACTTGTATCCAGTGAGTCAACCCGAGTTACAACATTTAAAACAATATATGGAAGACAATCTCAAAAAAGGGTTTATCAGGGCTTCAACTTCCCCCTCAAGAGCCGGGATGTTCTTTGTTCGTAACAAGGATTCATCGTTAAGACCTATTATTAACCACCGAGAACTCAATAAACGCACAATCAAGAATCGCTACCCCCTTCCTCTGATACCAGAGCTGATAGATCGGTTATCAGAGGCCACAATTTACACCAAGCTCGATTTAAGGGGGGCTTACAATTTAATCAGAATAAAAGAAGGTCATGAGTGGTTGACCGCTTTTCGAACCAGATACGGTCTATACGAATACCTGGTCATGCCTTTTGGCTTGTGCAATGCTCCCGCCACTTTTCAACACTTTATAAATGATGTGTTTAGAGACCTTCTTGACATATGTCTAGTCATCTACTTGGACGACATATTAATATATTCCAAGGATGAAGAGCAACATGTTAAACATGTACGTTGGGTCCAGTCCAGGCTTAGGGAGCATAAATTATATGCAAAACTGGAGAAGTGCATCTTTCATACAGATCGTGTTTCATTTCTCGGTTATGAGATTTCCCCAACTGGTATTTCCATGCAAAATGAAAAAGTTGATGCTGTAAGAAATTGGCCTGCTCCCAAATCGAGAAAAGAACTCCGTTTCCTTGGGTTTGCAAACTATTATAGGAAATTGATTATAGATTTCTCAAAGTTCGCAAAACCACTCACTAACTTAACCAGCACATCTGTACCTTACAAGTGGAATACCTGCGCACAGATCGCCTTTGATAGCCTGAAAACTACATTTACCACAGCTCCAATACTTAGATTTCCAGATCCTCTCCTCTAATACATTCTCGAGGTTGATTCCTCAGATTACGCCCTAGGTGCTGTGCTCTCACAACAAAAGACCCTCAAAGACCCCATTCAACCTGTCTCCTTCTATTCAGCCATGATGTCTTCCTCAGAACAGAATTATTCCATTGGGGATAAGGAGCTTCTCGCTATAAAAAGATCTTTGGAAAACTGGAGGCATCTTCTCGAAGGGACCACTCTACCAATTACAATCCTCACGGATCACAAGAATCTTCTGTATTTGCAGACCAACAAGACTCTTTCTGCCAGACAAGTTCGATGGAGTTTGTTCTTCACACGCGTTAGCTTCAACATTGTTTATAGACCAGCATCTAGGAATGGTAAGGCAGATGCTCTGTCCCGCTTATTAGACAGACCTCCCATCGACGCCATCTGTAAAAATATTATTCCACCTGAATAGTTTGTTGGACTGTCATTTGAATTACTAACAGAACTCAAAAGACACACATCTTTGGAGAGTGAATTCCCTTCTCCAACAGCAGTTAAGAGAGACAATCTTTATTATCACGCTGGGAAGGTATATGTACCCAAACAGATGCAAACAATTATCCTCCAAATACAACATGATTCACCCCTGTCAGGCCATCCAGGGGTTCGAAGGACTTTGGAATTACTCAGTCGAGATTTTTGGTGGCCAAACATGAAAGACGCAGTAATCGACTACCTACAAACCTGTGTTGTTTGCATCACATCAAAGGCAGAGAAGAGATCACCGTATGGACTTTTAATGCCATTACCAGTGCCATGTAAACCTTGGCAACATCTATCCATGGACTTCATAGTTGAACTTCTAATCTCAAACAAACAGACCACAATCCTTGTAGTTATCGATATATTCACCAAGATGGCACATTTTATTCCATCTTCTGAAACAGCTCATCTATTTATCGACAACATTGTTAAGCTCCATGGTTTCCCTACCATCATTACCACAGACAGGGGTACTCAATTTACCTCGCGTTTCTGGCTGAAACTATGTGTACTGACCAAAATTGATCACCGTTTTACCACATCATTTCACCCTCAAACCAATGGGCAAGCAGAACGACTTAACCAATGGTTAGAACAATACTTAAGATGTTATTGTTCTTACCACCAGGATCATTGGATGAGTTTCCTTTCAATGGCGGAATTTGCGTACAATAATGCAGTTAATTCCTCTACAAAATTCACACCCTTTTACGCAAATTATGCTTATCATCCAAGTATTGTTTTCTCCACCCCTGGAAGTTCAAATTCACTATTAGTTGACGACCTTCATGATTCCTTACAGGAGAATTTCAAGTTCATTAAACAAAACATACGCAATGCACAGCTCACCCAGAAACATTACTACGATCTTAGGAGAAGAGCAACACCCCCGTATGCTGTTGGAGATCTTGTTTGGCTCTCAACTAAAAACATGAAACTTCAGATACCCAGCAAAAAGTTTACAGGGTTATTCGTTGGACCATTTCCAATTGTAAGAATAGTTCATGAGAATGCAATGACACTGAAATTACCGGATTGCATGAAGGTTCATCCAACGTTTCATGTGTCACTCCTGAAGCCATACAAGCAAACTCGTCAAACACAAACACTTTTTCCACCATTACCACAGACCTTGGATCCGGAGGAATATGAAGTACATTCTTTGCAAGATTCCAGGTACCACAATGGCAATCTTCAATATTTAGTTCGATGGAAGAACTTTTCTGTTGATGAGGACACTTGGGAACCTGTTTCCAACCTGAATGCCCCTAGGCTCATATCTCAGTTCCATCGTAGAAACCCGAATCGGCCACGACCTGCAACTGTGGCACAGTTGCCTTGAAGTGGGGGTCATGTCAGGAACTGTTCCTTTAAGCATCAGCTCCTAGCTTCCTATTGGTTACACTCCCTATAAACTCCTTCATTTCCTCTCGCACTTTGCTTAGTATTGAAATATAGCAAGGCTACAAACTTGATCCTGAGCTAACTCTACAAGTCATTTCCTAACCTGTATGCAGATTCTACAGTTTCCAGCTAATCTGATATCGCAACAGTTTGCAAACCTTGTCATAGGATTAACCTCCATGTTCCAGTTATCAAAGCATGTTATAAACGACAACGGATCCTAAGAAGAGTGACCATATGGTGTTTACTTACTCTTCAAACAGCTGATCCCTTCGCTACTTTGTAACATCTTCGATTCCTAAACGCTGTACTTCACTTGGCAATACTTACGAAGTAGCGAGTTGCAACAAGTTAACCTAACTCCTCCCCCAAACCTTCCGAGATTCAGCATTCCTCTGAGTATCAGTCGCTATTACGCTAACACGCTGACAGCCATTCCTCCTCTCTGCCTGAAGCAGCAACCAACAAACAACATAATCTGGCTACAACAATATTATAGTAGAAATACAGAGTCTTTCAGCTGCTATTCTTGCCAATAATAAGAAACGCTGTTACATTATAAAGAGTACATCCAATTAACAACATTATCCGGCTACAATAACGGTATATTATGAATACAGAGTCTTTCAGCTGCTAATCTTGCCAATAATAAGAAATGCTGTTACTTTATAAACATTGCATTAAGTTACTTTAAGACTTAAAACCGCTATCCATAATTTAAAGGGGTATGAAATTAATACCTGGGAGATAACTATTATTTACAAACAGTTCTCCTATTTTCCTTTATCAGTGATCACCTTTAGTACTCACTGATTCACATTAACCCCAACAAGAGGTTAATACTTTGACTAAAATATCACTAACTTGCATGAGTCACACTCTTAACATAGTGCCACTCATAACAGTTTTAGTGAAACAAACCCATATAGTTTAAGAAGATTTGCATTGCAAGATTTTGGCATTCCTTTTGTGCTCAAATGGGGATCCAGCTTTTCTTCTCCTTGGCATATCACCCTCAATCTAATGGGGCTGCGGAACGGTCTAATCAAGCTCTGGAACAGTTCCTCCATTGCTATGTCTCAGATCACCACAATAATTGATCTGAACTGTTACCTTGGGCAGAGTTTGCTCGTAATAGTGCTATTAATGCTTCCTCCAAGTTATCCCCGTTCATGGCGAATTATGGGTTTCAACCAGCCTTGTTGCCCGATTCATTCATGTCTCAGGGTATTCCGGCTGTGGAGGAGCATCTCCGGCAACTCCGGTCCACGTGGGTGCAGATTCAGGATTGCCTTCATCGTTCTATGCAGCGCCAAAAGTTCCAGGCTGATCGTAGGCGTCTGCCCGCACCTTCCTACCAGGTTGGTGAGAGAGTTTGGCTGTCCTCCCGCAACTTGAAACCTTTGTGTGCCTTCCAATAAATTGGCTCCCCGTTATGTTGGTCCTTTTCAAATACTCAGACGGGTTAATCCTGTGGCTTACGCTCTTGACCTTCCTCCTGCTATGCGCATCTCCAATGTTTTTCATGTCTCCCTCTTGAAACCATTGGTTTGTAATCGGTTTACCACTGTGTTGCCTCATCCCCATCCTATCTTTGTTGACAACCATGAGGAGTATGAGGTCATCAGCATTATTGACT
>NW_026512702.1:0-24546 GCF_027579735.1 Bombina bombina
CTGAAGTATCTTTGGAGGGCCCCAAAAATGTTTGCACCAGAACCCTCTGAGTAGGTCCACTACTAGTCTGCCAAGTGCAATTCACATTACAAGCATGGTATGCAGCAGAAGGAAATATATTGAATTCTGTTGTCACAATACATATATACTTTATGGCAGTATATTTCTTGTTTGTTTTTTACCCCACACCCAATCTTTGTTGTGCTTTATACTTCTTCTTGTTATGAGTTCAGTAAAGGGAGACACCTTTTTAAGGTGGTAATAAGGGGTTGGGCAGTTCACCCACCCTCCCCCTTAGGAGGTTTTTTTTCACAGGTGAGTATTATCTGTATTTAGTAGAAATATACATTACATACACAAATAATACATGCCAGCAAAACCCCAACATTTTCTTTCATGATTTGGATAGAACATACAATTTCTCCAACATAGGTGTGTCCGGTCCACGGCGTCATCCTTACTTGTGGGATATTCTCCTCCCCAACAGGAAATGGCAAAGAGCCCAGCAAAGCTGGTCACATGATCCCTCCTAGGCTCCGCCTTCCCCAGTCATTCTCTTTGCCGTTGTACAGGCAACATCTCCACGGAGATGGCTTAGAGTTTTTTGGTGTTTAACTGTAGTTTTTATTATTCAATCAAGAGTTTGTTATTTTAAAATAGTGCTGGTATGTACTATTTACTCTGAAACAGAAAAGAGATGAAGATTTCTGTTTGTAAGAGGAAAATGATTTTAGCAACCGTTACTAAAATCGATGGCTGTTTCCACACAGGACTGTTGAGAGGAATTAACTTCAGTTGGGGGAAACAGTGAGCAGACTTTTGCTGCTTGAGGTATGACACATTTCTAACAAGACGATGTAATGCTGGAAGCTGTCATTTTCCCTATGGGATCCGGTAAGCCATTTTTATTACATAAGAAAAAAAGGGCTTCACAAGGGCTTTTAAGACTGTAGACATTTTCTGGGCTAAAACGATTGATATATAAGCATATTTTAATACTTCATAGCTTTGAGGAATTATTTTATTCTTGGGAATTATGTAAAATAACCGTCAGGCACTGTATTGGACACCTTATTTTCTAGGGGCTTTCCCTAATCATAGGCAGAGCCTCATTTTCGCGCCTCTATTGCGCACTTGTTTTTGGGAAGCATGACATGCAGATGCATGTGTGAGGAGCTCTGATACATAGAAAAGACTTTCTGAAGGCGTCATTTGGTATCGTATTCCCCTTTGGGCTTGGTTGGGTCTCAGCAAAGCAGATACCAGGGACTGTAAAGGGGTTAAATATAAAAACGGCTCCGGTTCCGTTATTTTAAGAGTTAAAGCTTTCAAATTTGGTGTGCAATACTTTTAAGGTTTTAAGACACTGTGGTGAAATTTTGGTGAATTTTGAACAATTCCTTCATACTTTTTCACATTTGCAGTAATAAAGTGTGTTCAGTTTAAAATTTAAAGTGACAGTAACGGTTTTATTTTAAAACGTTTTTTGTACTTTGTTATCAAGTTTATGCCTGTTTAACATGTCTGAACTACCAGATAGACTGTGTTCTGTATGTGGGGAAGCCAAGGTTCCTTCTCATTTAAATAGATGTGATTTATGTGACACAAAATTTAGAGAAAATGATGCCCAAGATGATTCCTCAAGTGAGGGGAGTAAGCATGGTACTGCATCATCCCCTCCTTCGTCTACACCAGTCTTGCCCACACAGGAGGCCCCTAGTACATATAGTGCGCCAATACTCCTTACTATGCAACAATTAACGGCTGTAATGGATAATTCTATCAAAAACATTTTAGCCAAAATGCCCACTTATCAGCGAAAGCGCGACTGCTCTGTTTTAGAAAATACTGAAGAGCATGAGGACGCTGATGATATTGGTTCTGAAGTGCCCCTACACCAGTCTGAGGGGGCCAGGGAGGTTTTGTCTGAGGGAGAAATTTCAGATTCAGGGAAAATTTCTCAACAAGCTGAACCTGATGTAATTACATTCCAATTTAAATTGGAACATCTCCGCGCCCTGCTTAAGGAGGTGTTATCTACTCTGGATGATTGTGAGAATTTGGTCATTCCAGAGAAATTATGTAAAATGGACAAGTTCCTAGAGGTCCCGGGGCCCCCCGAAGCTTTTCCTATACCCAAGCGGGTGGCGGACATTGTAAACAAAGAATGGGAAAGGCCCGGCATACCTTTCGTCCCTCCCCCTATATTTAAGAAATTGTTTCCTATGGTCGACCCCAGAAAGGACTTATGGCAGACAGTCCCCAAGGTCGAGGGGGCGGTTTCTACTCTAAACAAACGCACCACTATACCCATAGAAGATAGTTGTGCTTTCAAAGATCCTATGGATAAAAAATTAGAGGGTTTGCTTAAAAAGATGTTTGTTCAGCAAGGTTACCTTCTACAACCAATTTCATGCATTGTTCCTGTCACTACAGCAGCGTGTTTCTGGTTCGATGAACTAGAAAAGGCGCCCAATAAAGATTCTTCTTATGAGGAGATTTTGGACAGAATTCATGCTCTCAAATTGGCTAACTCTTTCACCCTAGACGCCACTTTGCAATTGGCTAGATTAGCGGCGAAAAATTCTGGGTTTGCTATTGTGGCGCGCAGAGCGCTTTGGCTAAAATCTTGGTCAGCGGATGCGTCTTCCAAGAACAAATTGCTTAACATTCCTTTCAAGGGGAAAACGCTGTTTGGCCCTGACTTGAAAGAGATTATTTCTGATATCACTGGGGGTAAGGGCCACGCCCTTCCTCAGGATAGGTCTTTCAAGGCCAAAAATAAACCTAATTTTCGTCCCTTTCGCAGAAACGGACCAGCCCCAAGTGCTACGTCCTCTAAGCAAGAGGGTCATACTTCTCAAGCCAAGCCAGCCTGGAGGCCAATGCAAGGCTGGAACAAAGGTAAGCAGGCCAAGAAACCGGCCACTGCTACCAAGACAGCATGAGATGTTGGCCCCCGATCCGGGACCGGATCTGGTGGGGGGCAGACTCTCTCTCTTCGCTCAGGCTTGGGCAAGAGATGTTCTGGATCCTTGGGCGCTAGAAATAGTCTCCCAAGGTTATCTTCTGGAATTCAAGGGGCTTCCCCCAAGGGGGAGGTTCCACAGGTCTCAATTGTCTTCAGACCACATAAAAAAACAGGCATTCTTACATTGTGTAGAAGACCTGTTAAAAATGGGAGTGATTCATCCTGTTCCATTAGGAGAACAAGGGATGGGGTTCTACTCCAATCTGTTTGTAGTTCCCAAAAAAGAGGGAACATTCAGACCAATCTTAGATCTCAAGATCCTAAACAAGTTTCTCAGGGTTCCATCGTTCAAAATGGAAACCATTCGAACAATTCTTCCTTCCATCCAGGAAGGTCAATTCATGACCACGGTGGATTTAAAGGATGCGTATCTACATATTCCTATCCACAAGGAACATCATCGGTTCCTAAGGTTCGTATTTCTGGACAAGCATTACCAGTTTGTGGCACTTCCGTTCGGATTAGCCACTGCTCCAAGAATTTTCACAAAGGTACTAGGGTCCCTTCTAGCGGTGCTAAGACCAAGGGGCATTGCAGTAGTACCTTACTTGGACGACATTCTGATTCAAGCGTCGTCCCTTCCACAAGCAAAGGCTCACACGGACATTGTCCTGGCCTTTCTCAGATCTCACGGGTGGAAAGTGAACGTAGAAAAAAGTTCTCTATCTCCGTCAACAAGGGTTCCCTTCTTGGGAACAATAATAGACTCCTTAGAAATGAGGATTTTTCTGACAGAGGCCAGAAAATCAAAACTTCTAAACTCTTGTCTAATATTTCATTCTGTTCCTCTTCCTTCCATAGCGCAGTGCATGGAAGTAATAGGTTTGATGGTAGCGGCAATGGACATAGTTCCTTTTGCGCGAATTCATCTAAGACCATTACAACTGTGCATGCTCAGTCAGTGGAATGGGGATTATACAGACTTGTCTCCGACGATACAAGTAGATCAGAGGACCAGAGATTCACTCCGTTGGTGGCTGTCCCTGGACAACCTGTCACAGGGGATGAGCTTCCGCAGACCAGAGTGGGTCATTGTCACGACCGACGCCAGTCTGGTGGGCTGGGGCGCGGTCTGGGGACCCCTGAAAGCTCAGGGTCTTTGGTCTCGGGAAGAATCTCTTCTCCCGATAAATATTCTGGAACTGAGAGTGATATTCATTGCTCTCAAGGCTTGGCCTCAACTAGCAAAGGCCAAATTCATACGGTTTCAATCAGACAACATGACGACTGTTGCGTACATCAACCATCAGGGGGGAACAAGGAGTTCCCTGGCGATGGAAGAAGTGACCAAAATCATTCAATGGGCGGAGACTCACTCCTGCCACTTGTCTGCAATCCACATCCCAGGAGTGGAAAATTGGGAAGCGGATTTTCTGAGTCGTCAGACATTTCATCCGGGGGAGTGGGAACTCCATCCGGAAATCTTTGCCCAAATCACTCAGTTGTGGGGCATTCCAGACATGGATCTGATGGCCTCTCGTCAGAACTTCAAGGTTCCTTGCTACGGGTCCAGATCCAGGGATCCCAAGGCGACTCTAGTAGATGCACTAGTAGCACCTTGGACCTTCAAACTAGCTTATGTATTCCCGCCGTTTCCTCTCATCCCCAGGCTGGTAGCCAGGATCAATCAGGAGAGGGCATCGGTGATCTTGATAGCTCCTGCGTGGCCACGCAGGACTTAGTATGCAGACCTGGTGAATATGTCATCGGCTCCACCATGGAAGCTACCTTTGAGACGGGACCTTCTTGTTCAAGGTCCGTTCGAACATCCGAATCTGGTCTCACTCCAACTGACTGCTTGGAGATTGAACGCTTGATCTTATCAAAGCGAGGGTTCTCAGATTCTGTCATTGATACTCTTGTTCAGGCCAGAAAGCCTGTGACTAGAAAAATCTACCACAAAATATGGAAAAAATATATCCGTTGGTGTGAATCTAAAGGATTCCCTTGGGACAAGATAAAAATTCCTAAGATTCTATCCTTTCTTCAAGAAGGTTTGGAGAAAGGATTATCTGCAAGTTCTTTGAAGGGACAGATTTCTGCCTTGTCTGTGTTACTTCACAAAAAGCTGGCAGCTGTGCCAGATGTTCAAGCCTTTGTTCAGGCTCTGGTTAGAATCAAGCCTGTTTACAAACCTTTGACTCCTCCTTGGAGTCTCAATTTAGTTCTTTCAGTTCTTCAGGGGGTTCCGTTTGAACCCTTACATTCCGTTGATATTAAGTTATTATCTTGGAAAGTTTTGTTTTCGATTGCAATTTCTTCTGCTAGAAGAGTTTCAGAATTATCTGCTCTGCAGTGTTCTCCTCCTTATCTGGTGTTCCATGCAGATAAGGTGGTTTTACGTACTAAACCTGGTTTTCTTCCGAAAGTTGTTTCTAACAAAAACATTAACCAGGAGATAGTCGTGCCTTCTTTGTGTCCGAATCCAGTTTCAAAGAAGGAACGTTTGTTGCACAATTTGGACGTAGTTCGTGCTCTAAAATTCTATTTAGATGCTACAAAGGATTTTAGACAAACATCTTCCTTGTTTGTTGTTTATTCTGGTAAAAGGAGAGGTCAAAAAGCAACTTCTACCTCTCTCTCTCTTTTTGGCTTAAAAGCATCATCAGATTGGCTTACGAGACTGCCGGACGGCAGCCTCCTGAAAGAATCACAGCTCATTCCACTAGGGCTGTGGCTTCCACATGGGCCTTCAAGAACGAGGCTTCTGTTGATCAGATATGTAAGGCAGCGACTTGGTCTTCACTGCACACTTTTACTAAATTTTACAAATTTGATACTTTTGCTTCTTCTGAGGCTGTTTTTGGGAGAAAGGTTTTGCAAGCCGTGGTGCCTTCCATCTAGGTGACCTGATTTGCTCCCTCCCTTCATCCGTGTCCTAAAGCTTTGGTATTGGTTCCCACAAGTAAGGATGACGCTGTGGACCGGACACACCGTTGGAGAAAGTAATTTATCAGGTAAACATAAATTCTGTTTTTAAACATTGCACTACTGGCAACAAGATGAACACTTCTAGTTAGCCAATCACAAGAGACAAATGTGTGCAGGCACCAATCGGCAACTAGCTCCCACTAGTGTAGGATATGTGCATATATTTTTAACAAGGGATACCAAGAGAACGAAGCACATTTGAAAATGGAAGTGAATTTAAAAGTGTCTTTAAATGACATGCTTTTTCTGAATCATGCAAGTTTAATTTTGACTTTCCTATCCCTTTAAAGGGACAGGTTACCGCAACATTTTCTTTCATGATTTGGATAGGACATACAACTTTCCAATTTTACTTTCACTATCAAATTTTCTGTCTTCTCTTGTTATCCTTTGCTGAAGGAACAGTATTGCACTACTGGCAGCAAGATAAACACATCTAGTCAGCCAATCACAAGAGACAAATGTGTGCAGGCACCACTTAGCAGCAGCTCCCACTAGTGTAGGATATGTGCATATTCTTTTTCAACAAGGGATACTAAGAGAACAAAGCACATTTTAAAAATTGAAGTGAATTTAAGTGTCTTAACATTACACGCTCTATCGGAATCGTGTGTTTTTAATATTGACTTTCCTATCCCTTTAAGTACTATATTAATGTGTGTATATATATATATATATATATATGTGTATATATATATATATATATACACACATATATATATCTATATATATTTCTCCTGTTAAGTGTAGTCAGTCCACGGGTCATCATTACTTCTGGGATATTAACTCCTCCCCAACAGGAAGTGCAAGAGGATCACCCAAGCAGAGCTGCTATATAGCTCCTCCCCTCTACGTCACACCCAGTCATTTTCTTGCACCCAACTAATAGATAGGATGTGTGAGAGGACTGTGGTGATTATACTTAGTTTTTATATCTTCAATCAAAAGTTTGTTATTTTAAAACAGCACCGGAGTGTGTTGTTCCTTCTCAGGTAGAATTTGAAGAAGAATCTACCTGAGTTTTTGGATGATTTTAGCCGGCGTAGCTAAGATTCATTTTGCTGTTCTCGGCCATTCTGAGGAGTGAAGTAAACTTCAGATCAGGGGACAGCGGGCAGGTTCACCTGCAAAGAGGTATGTTGCAGTATATTATTTTCTGAGGAATGGAATTGACTGAGAAAATACTGCCAATACCGATATAATGTAAGTTCAGCCTTAAATGCAGCAGTAGCAACTGGTATCAGGCTGTTTATGTATATATGTGTACACTTCAGTATTCTGGGGAATGGCACTTCTCTGGGTAATACTATATGCATATAATTTTTAGCCTAACTTGCAGTGGGAACGTCTAGCAACAGGCTGTTAATGGCATTTCATGTTATTTGATTTTAAACGTTTTTGCTGGCATGCTAAATTGTTTAATTATCTGAGGTACTGGGTGAAAAATTGTTTTTGGGCACTGTTTTTCCACTTGGCTGTCGTTTATTTTAATTTAAGACAGTTTACTGAACTTCCCTCACTGCTGTGGGTGAGGGGGAGGGGCCTATTTTGGCGCTTTTGCTACGCATCAAAAATTCAGTCAAAAGTCTGTTTCTCTTCCTGCATGATCCGGATCGTCTCTACAGAGCTCAAGGGTCTTCAAAAATTATTTTGAGGGAGGTAATCACTCACAGCAGACCTGTGAGATTGTGCTTTGACTGTGATAAAAAAACGTTTATATTTTGTACATTTTTTTCTGCTATTAAGGGTTAGTTATCCATTACTAATGGGGGCAATCCTTTGCTAAATTTATGCCTTTACTGGGAAAAATCTGTTTTTTATAATTTTTCCGGTTCCTTATTATTAAAAAACATGTCTGACTCAGAGGAATATCTCTGTGCTATATGTGCAAAAGCCAAGGTGGAGCCCAATAGAAATTTATGTACTAATTGCATTGATGCTACTTTGAATAAGAGTCATTCTGTACAAATTGAACATCATTCACCAAACAACGAGGGGGAAGTTATGCCGACTAACTTGCCTCACGTGTCAGTACCTGCATCTCCCGCTCGGGAGGTGCGTGATATTGTAATGCCGAGTACTTCAGGGCGGCCATTACAAATCACACTACAGGACATGGCTAATGTTATGACTGAAGTTTTGTCTAAATTACCAGAACTTAGAGGTAAGCGAGATCACTCTGGGGTGAGAACAGAGTGCGCTGATAATATTAGGGCCATGTCAGATACTGCGTCACAATTTGCAGAACATGAGGACGGAGAGCTTCATTCTGCGGGTGACGGATCTGATCCAAATAAACTGGATTCAGACATTTCAAATTTTAAGTTTAAGCTGGAAAACCTCCGTGTATTACTAGGGGAGGTGTTAGCGGCTCTGAATGATTGTAACACAGTTGCAATACCAGAAAAAATGTGTAGGTTGGATAAATATTTTGCGGTACCGTCGAGTACTGACGTTTTTCCAATACCTAAAAGACTTACTGAAATTGTTACTAAGGAGTGGGATAGACCCGTGGTGCCTTTCTCACCCCCTCCTATATTCAGAAAGATGTTTCCAATAGACGCCACCACACAGGACTTATGGCAAACGGTCCCTAAGGTGGAGGGAGCAGTTTCCACTTTAGCTAAGCATACCACTATCCCGGTGGAGGATAGCTGCGCCTTTTCAGATCCAATGGATAAAAAGTTAGAGGGTTACCTTAAGAAAATGTTTGTTCAACAAGGTTTTATATTACAACCTCTTGCATGCATTGCGCCTGTCACGGCTGCAGCAGCATTTTGGTTTGAGTCTCTGGAAGAGACCCTTGAATCAGCTCCATTGGATGAGATTACACACAAGCTTAAAGCCCTTAAGCTAGCTAATTCATTTATTTCTGATGCCGTAGTACATTTAACTAAACTTACGGCTAAGAATTCCGGATTCGCCATTCAGGCACGCAGAGCGCTGTGGCTAAAATCCTGGTCAGCTGATGTTACTTCTAAATCAAAATTACTTAACATACCTTTCAAAGGGCAGACCTTATTCGGGCCCGGTTTGAAGGAAATTATCGCTGACATTACAGGAGGTAAAGGCCATGCCCTGCCTCAAGACAGAGCCAAACCTAGGGCTAGACAGTCTAATTTTCGTGCCTTTCGTAACTTCAAGGCAGGAGCAGCATCAACTTCCTCTGCACCAAAACAGGAAGGAGCTGTTGCTCGCTACAGACGAGGCTGGAAACCTAACCAGTCCTGGAACAAGGGCAAGCAGGCCAGGAAACCTGCTGCTGCCCCTAAGACAGCATGAAGTGAGGGCCCCCGATCCGGGAACGGATCTAGTGGGGGGCAGACTCTCTCTCTTCGCCCAGGCTTGGGCAAGAGATGTCCAGGATCCCTGGGCGTTAGAGATCATATCTCAGGGATATTTTCTGGACTTCAAAGCCTCTCCCCCAAAAGGGAGATTTCATCTTTCAAGGTTGTCAACAAACCAGATAAAGAAAGAGGCGTTTCTACGCTGTGTACAAGATCTTTTACTAATGGGAGTGATCCATCCGGTTCCGCGGTCGGAACACGGACAAGGGTTTGACTCAAATCTGTTTGTGGTTCCCAAGAAAGAAGGAACCTTCAGACCAATCTTGGATTTAAAGATCCTAAACAAATTCCTAAGAGTTCCATCGTTCAAAATGGAAACTATTCGGACAATCTTACCCATGATCCAAAAGGGTCAGTACATGACCACAGTGCATTTAAAGGATGCCTACCTTCATATACCGATTCACAAAGATCATTACCGGTATCTAAGGTTTGCCTTCCTAGACAGGCATTACCAGTTTGTAGCTCTTCCATTCGGGTTGGCTACGGCTCCAAGAATCTTCACAAAGGTTCTGGGCTCTCTTCTGGCGGTGCTAAGACCGCGAGGAATTTCGGTGGCTCCGTATCTAGACGACATTCTGATACAAGCGTCAAGCTTTCAAACTGCCAGGTCTCATACAGAGTTAGTACTGGCATTTCTAAGGTCGCATGGATGGAAGGTGAACGAAGAGAAGAGTTCTCTCTTACCACTCACAAGGGTTCCCTTCTTGGGGACTCTTATAGATTCTGTAGAAATGAAGATTTACCTGACAGAAGACAGGTTAACAAAGCTTCAAAATGCTTGCCGTGTCCTTCATTCCATTCAACACCCGTCAGTGGCTCAATGCATGGAGGTAATCGGCTTAATGGTAGCGGCAATGGACATAGTACCCTTTGCACGCCTACATCTCAGACCGCTGCAATTGTGCATGCTAAGTCAGTGGAATGGGGATTACTCAGATTTGTCCCCTACTCTGAATCTGGATCAAGAGACCAGAAATTCTCTTCTATGGTGGCTTTCTCGGCCACATCTGTCCAGGGGGATGCCATTCAGCAGACCAGATTGGACAATTGTAACAACAGACGCCAGCCTACTAGGTTGGGGCGCTGTCTGGAATTCCCTGAAGGCTCAGGGATCATGGACTCAGGAGGAGAGTCTCCTTCCAATAAACATTCTGGAATTGAGAGCAGTTCTCAATGCCCTTCTGGCTTGGCCTCAGTTAACAACTCGGGGGTTCATCAGGTTTCAGTCGGACAACATCACGACTGTAGCTTACATCAACCATCAAGGAGGGACAAGAAGCTCCCTAGCGATGATGGAAGTATCAAAGATAATTTGCTGGGCAGAGTCTCACTCTTGCCACCTGTCAGCGATCCACATTCCTGGAGTGGAGAACTGGGAGGCGGATTTCCTAAGTCGTCAGACTTTTCATCCGGGGGAGTGGGAACTTCATCCGGAGATCTTTGCCCAAATACTTCGACTTTGGGGCAAACCAGAGATAGATCTGATGGCGTCTCGCCAGAACGCCAAGCTTCCTTGTTACGGGTCCAGGTCCAGGGACCCTGGAGCAGTCCTGGTAGATGCTTTGACAGCACCTTGGACCTTCGGGATGGCCTATGTGTTTCCACCCTTCCCGATGCTTCCTCGATTGATTGCCAGGATCAAACAGGAGAGAGCATCGGTGATTCTGATAGCGCCTGCGTGGCCACGCAGGACCTGGTATGCAGATCTAGTGGACATGTCATCCTGTCCACCTTGGTCTCTGCCTCTGAGACAGGACCTTCTAATTCAGGGTCCTTTCAAACATCAAAATCTAATTTCTCTGAAGCTGACTGCTTGGAAATTGAATGCTTGATTTTATCAAAGCGTGGTTTTTCGGAGTCAGTTATTGATACCTTAATACAGGCTAGGAAGCCTGTTACCAGAAAGATTTACCATAAAATATGGCGTAAATACTTACATTGGTGCGAATCCAAGAGTTACTCATGGAGTAAGGTTAGGATTCCTAGGATATTGTCTTTTCTACAAGAAGGTTTAGAAAAGGGTTTATCTGCTAGTTCCTTTAAGGGACAGATCTCAGCTTTGTCCATTCTTTCTCCAACATAGGTGTGTCCGGTCCACGGCGTCATCCTTACTTGTGGGATATTCTCTTCCCCAACAGGAAATGGCAAAGAGCCCAGCAAAGCTGGTCACATGATCCCTCCTAGGCTCCGCCTACCCCAGTCATTCTCTTTGCCGTTGTACAGGCAACATCTCCACGGAGATGGCTTAGAGTTTTTTAGTGTTTAACTGTAGTACCTTACTTGGACGACATTCTGATTCAAGCGTCGTCCCTTCCTCAAGCAAAGGCTCACACGGACATAGTCCTGGCCTTTCTCAGATCTCACGGATGGAAAGTGAACGTGGAAAAGAGTTCTCTATCTCCGTCGACAAGGGTTCCCTTCTTGGGAACAATAATAGACTCCTTAGAAATGAGGATTTTTCTGACAGAGGCCAGAAAATCAAAACTTCTAAACTCTTGTCGGACACTTCTTTCCGTTCCTCTTCCTTCCATAGCGCAGTGCATGGAAGTAATAGGTTTGATGGTAGCGGCAATGGACATAGTTCCTTTTGCTCGCATTCATCTAAGACCATTACAACTGTGCATGCTCAGTCAGTGGAATGGGGACTATACAGACTTGTCTCCGAAGATACAAGTAAATCAGAGGACCAGAGACTCACTCCGCTGGTGGCTGTCCCTGGACAACCTGTCACAAGGGATGACCTTCCGCAGACCAGAGTGGGTCATTGTCACGACCGACGCCAGTCTGATGGGCTGGGGCGCGGTCTGGGGATCCCTGAAAGCTCAGGGTCTTTGGTCTCGGGAAGAATCTCTTCTACCGATAAATATTCTGGAACTGAGAGCGATATTCAATGCTCTCAAGGCTTGGCCTCAGCTAGCGAAGGCCAAGTTCATACGGTTTCAATCAGACAACATGACGACTGTTGCGTACATCAACCATCAGGGGGGAACAAGGAGTTCCCTGGCGATGGAAGAAGTGACCAAAATCATTCAGTGGGCGGAGACTCGCTCCTGCCACCTGTCTGCAATCCACATCCCAGGAGTGGAAAATTGGGAAGCGGATTTTCTGAGTCGTCAGACATTGCATCCGGGGGAGTGGGAACTCCATCCGGAAATCTTTGCCCAAATCACTCAACTGTGGGGCATTCCAGACATGGATCTGATGGCCTCTCGTCAGAACTTCAAGGTTCCTTGCTACGGGTCCAGATCCAGGGATCCCAAGGCGACGCTAGTAGATGCACTAGTAGCACCTTGGACCTTCAAACTAGCTTATGTATTCCCGCCGTTTCCTCTCATCCCCAGGCTGGTAGCCAGGATCCATCAGGAGAGGGCGTCGGTGATCTTGATAGCTCCTGCGTGGCCACGCAGGACTTGGTATGCAGATCTGGTGAATATGTCATCGGCTCCACCATGGAAGCTACCTTTGAGACGAGACCTTCTTGTTCAAGGTCCGTTCGTACATCCGAATCTGGTCTCACTCCAGCTGACTGCTTGGAGATTGAACGCTTGATTTTATCAAAACGAGGGTTCTCAGATTCTGTTATTGATACTCTTGTTCAGGCCAGAAAGCCTGTAACTAGAAAAATTTACCACAAAATATGGAAAAAATATATCTGTTGGTGTGAATCTAAAGGATTCCCCTGGGACAAGGTAAAGATTCCTAAGATTCTATCTTTTCTCCAAGAAGGATTGGAGAAAGGGTTATCTGCAAGTTCCTTGAAGGGACAGATTTCTGCCTTGTCTGTGTTACTTCACAAAAAGCTGGCAGCTGTGCCAGATGTTCAAGCCTTTGTTCAGGCTCTGGTTAGAATCAAGCCTGTTTACAAACCTTTGACTCCTCCTTGGAGTCTCAACTTAGTTCTTTCAGTTCTTCAGGGGGTTCCGTTTGAACCCTTACATTCCGTTGATATTAAGTTATTATCTTGGAAAGTTTTGTTTTTGGTTGCAATTTCTTCTGCTAGAAGAGTTTCAGAATTATCTGCTCTGCAGTGTTCTCCTCCTTATCTGGTGTTCCATGCAGATAAGGTGGTTTTACGTACTAAACCTGGTTTTCTTCCGAAAGTTGTTTCTAACAAAAACATTAACCAGGAGATAGTCGTGCCTTCTTTGTGTCCGAAACCTGTTTCGAAGAAGGAGCGTTTGTTGCACAATTTGGATGTTGTTTGCGCTCTAAAATTCTATTTAGATGCTACAAAGGATTTTAGACAAACATCTTCCTTGTTTGTTGTTTATTCTGGTAAAAGGAGAGGTCAAAAAGCAACTTCTACCTCTCTCTCTTTTTGGATTAAAAGCATCATCAGATTGGCTTACGAGACTGCCGGACGGCAGCCTCCTGAAAGAATCACAGCTCATTCCACTAGGGCTGTGGCTTCCACATGGGCCTTCAAGAACGAGGCTTCTGTTGATCAGATATGTAGGGCAGCGACTTGGTCTTCACTGCACACTTTTACCAAATTTTACAAGTTTGATACTTTTGCTTCTTCTGAGGCTGTTTTTGGGAGAAAGGTTTTGCAAACCGTGGTGCCTTCCATTTAGGTGACCTGATTTGCTCCCTCCCTTCATCCGTGTCCTAAAGCTTTGGTATTGGTTCCCACAAGTAAGGATGACGCCGTGGACCGGACACACCTATGTTGGAGAAAACAGAATTTATGTTTACCTGATAAATTACTTTCTCCAACGGTGTGTCCGGTCCACGGCCCGCCCTGGTTTTTTAATCAGGTCTGATAATTTATTTTCTTTAACTACAGTCACCACGGTATCATATGGTTTCTCCTATGCAAATATTCCTCCTTAACGTCGGTCGAATGACTGGGGTAGGCGGAGCCTAGGAGGGATCATGTGACCAGCTTTGCTGGGCTCTTTGCCATTTCCTGTTGGGGAAGAGAATATCCCACAAGTAAGGATGACGCCGTGGACCGGACACACCGTTGGAGAATGTAATTTATCAGGTAAACATAAATTCTGTTTTTACACAAACGTCTTTCAGAAGTTCCAGACGTTCAGGCTTTTTGCCAGGCTTTGGCCAGGATTAAGCCTGTGTTTAAAACTGTTGCTCCACCATGGAGCTTAAACTTAGTTCTTAACGTTTTACAGGGTGTTCCGTTTGAACCCCTTCATTCCATTGATATCAAGCTGTTATCTTGGAAAGTTCTGTTTTTGATGGCTATTTCCTCGGCTCGTAGAGTTTCTGAGTTATCAGCCTTACATTGTGATTCCCCGTATCTGATTTTTCATTCAGATAAGGTAGTTCTGCGTACTAAACCTGGGTTTTTGCCTAAGGTTGTCACTAACAAGAATATCAATCAAGAGATTGTTGTGCCATCATTGTGTCCTAACCCTTCTTCAAAGAAGGAACGACTTCTGCACAATCTAGATGTAGTCCGTGCCCTGAAATTTTATTTGCAGGCAACTAAAGATTTTCGCCAAACTTCTTCCCTGTTTGTCGTTTATTCTGGACAGAGGAGAGGTCAAAAAGCTTCTGCTACCTCTCTCTCTTTTTGGCTTCGTAGCATAATACGTTTAGCCTATGAGACTGCTGGACAGCAGCCTCCTGAAAGAATTACAGCTCATTCCACTAGAGCTGTGGCTTCCACTTGGGCCTTTAAGAACGAGGCCTCTGTTGAACAGATTTGTAAGGCTGCAACTTGGTCTTCTCTTCATACTTTTTCCAAATTTTACAAATTTGACACTTTTGCTTCTTCGGAGGCTGTTTTTGGGAGAAAGGTTCTTCAGGCAGTGGTTCCTTCCGTATAAAGATCCTGCCTGTCCCTCCCGTCATCCGTGTACTTTAGCTTTGGTATTGGTATCCCAGAAGTAATGATGACCCGTGGACTGACTACACTTAACAGGAGAAAACATAATTTATGCTTACCTGATAAATTCCTTTCTCCTGTAGTGTAGTCAGTCCACGGCCCGCCCTGTTTTTTATGGCAGGTCTAAATTTTTAAATTATACTCCAGTCACCACTGCACCCTATAGTTTCTCCTTTCTCGTTTGGTTCTCGGTCGAATGACTGGGTGTGACGTAGAGGGGAGGAGCTATATAGCAGCTCTGCTTGGGTGATCCTCTTGCACTTCCTGTTGGGGAGGAGTTAATATCCCAGAAGTAATGATGACCCGTGGACTGACTACACTACAGGAGAAAGGAATTTATCAGGTAAGCATAAATTATGTTTTTATTTATAGTAATACTTCGAAGTGAAGGGCACGCAAGATTTTTTTGAAGAAACTAAATATTTTTATTAAGAGTCACAACAAGTCATCAAGGACAAAGTCGACGTTTCGGCTCTCCTAAGAGCCTTCTTCAAGACAAAGAAAATCTGTAGGACAAAAAATAAATAAATATATATATATGTGTATATATATATATATATATATATATATATATATATATATGTATGTATATATATATATATATATATATATGTATGTATATATATATATATATATATATATAAACAGATTATGCAAACTACAGTGAAAACAAACACCCAACACCATTGCTATATTACTTTAAAATCATATAAAAGGATAAACTTTAACTCTAGTCCATCAAAAGGCCAGAATAGACACTGAACGCCACTAGAATCAATCTAGATGCAAGACACAAACTGTGGAGAAACCACATTGGTATTACCCAATTATATCAAGCTGGATACCTCCATTCGTATAACAAGAGAATTTACAATATTATGCAAATGAAATCCTGGCAAGCATATACACAAAGCTTAAGCAAAACTCTATACGTCTGTCTAGGGTGATATTCATTTATAGAAAGCAAACGAAAGATAAAAGTCAACCGATGAAAAGTGCCTAACTAGGCAAACCTATGCCAAGTCTATCATAATACTGAACAAAGCTAAAGCCATTCACAGTAGTAGGGGTAATCATTTAGGTTAACTGTTATGAAGCATAGCGGCCTAATGTTACATTTAATGAATTCAAAACAGAGATCGTGACCACTATGAATAATACACTTGTGATAAATTACTTGTAAACTTTATTACACAATCTTATAGGAGTTATTGCCCAAAAAATAAAAAAGTTACAAATACTTTATGAATTCATAAAAGAGATCAAGACCACTGTGAATAATACACTTGTACTATATTACTTGTAAACTTTATTACACAATATTAGAGAGGTTACGACCCAAGGGATACAAATATTAAGCAAACAACTATTTATGATGAGGGGAATAATCCAAAAGATACAAATATTAAGCAAGCCGCTGTTCATGGTGAATAGCAAGATACTGCTTCATTTATACATTATACAAGTATGGTCTACTTATAAGCAATCACTGATTAGAGCATCATACCAGGGTCTCGCCTTAGCACTCTCTGTACCACCTTAATTACACACAAGGTGTCTATAGGTCATGTATGTCCGGACTCAAAGTGGACAAGATGACAAAATCATACTCTCGATCACACTGAGCTAACGATGCCATTCAGTACAGTGTATAACAAACAATGATAACTCTGAAGAGTGGCAACATGGGGGCCTCAAAACGACACTCAAATGACCTGAAAACCAAAGATTGTTCAACATTATGGTTTAGGGGAAGGCTACAAAAAGCTATTGCATTGATTTAAGCTGTCAGTGTCCACTGTGAGGAACATAGTGAGGAAATGGAAGACCACAGGCACAGTTCTTGTTAAGGCCAGAAGTGGCAGGCCAAGTAAAATATCGGAAAGGCAAAGGATGGTGAGAACGGTCAAAAACAGCCCACAGACCACCTCCAAAGACCTACAACATCATTTTGCTGCAGATGGTGTCACTGTGCATTGTCAACAATTCAGCGCACTTTGCACAAGGAGAAGCTGTATCGGAGAGTGATGCGGAAGAAGCCTTTTCTGCACACACACCACAAACAGAGTCCCTTGATGTATGCAAACGCACATTTGGACAAGCCAGCTTAATTTTGTAAGAAGGTGCTGTGGACTGATGAAACAAAGATTGAGTTCTTTGGTCACAACAAGGGGCTTTATGCATGGCGGCAAATGAACACAGCATTCCAAGACAAACACTTGCTACCCACAGTAACATTTGGTGGATGTTCCATCATGCTGTGTCCAGTGCCGGTATTGGGAATCTTGTTAAAGTTGAGGGTCGCATGGATTCCACTCAATATCAGCAGACACTTGAAAATAATGTTGAGGAATCAGTCACAAAGTTGAAGTTACGCCGGGGCTGGATATTTCAACAAGACAACGACCCAAAACACTGCTCAAAATCTACTCATTTGTGCAGAGGAACAAATACAATGTTCTAGAATGGCCATTCCAGTCCCCAGACCTGAAAATCATTGAAAATCTGTGGGGTGATTTGAAGTGGGCTGTCCATGCTCGGCAACTATCAAACCTAACTAAACTGGAGATGTTTTGCAAGGAGGAATGGTCCAAAATACCTTCATCCAGAATTACAGGCTATAGGAAGCGTCTAGAGGCTGTTATTTCTGCTAAAGGGGGCTCTACTAAATATTGATGCAATATTTCTGTTGGGGTGCCCAAATATATGCACCTGTCTAATTTCGTTTTGATGCATAGTGCACAGAGAAAAATTGCTGGGAGAGGATTGCCAAGACCTTCCTGATAAACAAGATAGGAAATTTGTATCTTAAGGCATAAAAAGATATTATAATTAATTGGTCTAGGCGGATCTTAACCGTTTCTAAACCCGGTGCAGACCCCCTAAAAATTGTTATAAGCATCAGAACATTTTAGAAAAGAAAAGGGCCACAGTAGAGCTATATGAGATACTGTGTAAAGTTGGGGGATTGCAGCACACAGTAGAGTATTCTCTATACCAATAATAAAGTGAATGGCTAGGTGCTATTCAGAGACCAAAAAACAGATGCACACAGGTTCAGATATCGCAACAAATTTATTTACAAAATCACAAAATACACTGAAAAGACGTTTGCATCTTGTCTAAGCTAGTTAGGATATATTACTACCACTGCAGTGGAAAGTCACCTACTAGACTAGAATATTACTAGTATAAGATATAAAAATCTTCAAAAATAGTAACAGAAAAGCTAAACATGATCATCTTATGCAAACAGAGTATATAGAACTGTAAACAAACAGATTGGATTAAGTGCTGTTATATAAGACATGATGTATTAAGATGATATGCAGTCCTCCTTACGATTAAGGGGCTAAAGGGAACTTAGCGTCCTTAAAGTTCTTTGTGTGCCAGGGCCCAGGCTTAGGATGAAAAGATAGGCTCCCAAAACAAAAGAAAATTTGAAGCACTTACCTTATCACCAAGACACACACATCAGGATTTATTCGCTAGGGTATCGAGGTAAGAGCGTCCTCTCCTGGCTAGCGCAGCTGTTACGATGTTGCAATCAATGTTCCGTTGTTATTTTAAACCAAAGACAAGTGCAGCTTGACAGGGAATAGCGGTAAACAATGGTCTGGGTATCTTTACTCAAGCACTTATATATGACCGGGACAGCTTCCTCAGACGTCAGATACTTGATAATGCCTGTTTAGTATTCCTCCGGAACCTTTTATGCAGCCGCTTTAAGATGTAGAAAACTTTCAGTCGCAGGTTCGGGTATTACCAATGAGGCTCACTTGTGAAGTCGGGATTAATGCTTCTGACATCGTATACTTTTCACTTCCACTGCACAAAGTCGTGTCACCTTGCTCATAGGGACCTCGGCTGTAACGGGTAAAGGGTAGTAGCGTAGCCTCCGTTCAATTCATCCGAACTACAATACTGTTTGTAGGTGTCTGTCACCTGAACCTGTGTGCATCTGTTTTTTGGTCTCTGAATAGCACCTAGCCATTCACTTTATTATTGGTATAGAGAATACTCTGTGTGCTGCAATCCCCCAACTTTACACAGTAACTCATATAGCTCTACTGTGGCCCTTTTCTTTTCTAAAATGTTCTGATGCATATATATATATATATATATATATATATATATATATATATATATATATATATATATATTGTGTGTGTGTATATATCTATATCGGCACTAAAGAACTATTAAGCAAGGGAATTGTCTTATTCTCTCTGTCTTTAATAATTGCAGAGAGAGAGAGTGCACGGGGATTATAATAAATTAATTAGTTATTAAAGAAGAAGTTACTTGGAAAGTTAAAACCTCTTAAAGGGACAGTCTACACCAGAATAGTTTTGCATAACCAACAGTTATATTTATATATTTTTTACCTCTGTGATTATCTTGTATCTAAGCCTCTGCAGACTGCCCCTTTTATTTGTTCTTTTGACAGACTTGCAGTTTAGCCAATCGGTGATGGCTCCCAGGTAACTTCACGTGCACAAGCACAGTGTTATCTATATGATAAACATGAACTAACACCCTCTAGTGGTGAAAAACCTGTTAAAATGCATTCTTAAGCGGCGGGCCTTCAAGGTCTAAGAAATTAGCATATGAACCTCCTAAGTTACGCTTTCAACTAAGAATACCAAGAGAACAAAGAAAAATTGGTGATAAAAGTAAATTGGAAAATTGTTTAAAATTTCATGCCCTATCTGAATCATGAAAGGTTTTTTTGTACTAGACTGTCCCTTTAACCTTACCAAGATATCCTATCCAGCATTAGACAATTTCCATTTATTAGTGGTATTTCATCTTTACACCTTACCCACAGGACAATCAGTGCATCACATGTTAATAAACAATTTATAGCGTACAATCCTAATATACATTCTACATTGTGCAAAACAAAAATCATTCCAGATTAATGCATAACCCAAAAAGTCCATCTGACTTAAATTGGGAGCAGTGCCCAAGAGATTCCTCTTGAATAATGGCAACAAAATGTATAAAAAATGGGTCCCAAAAATTGTTGCAAAAATATATGCTCCTCAGGTGGAGTTGCTTCTGTGTGTCAAAAGGCCTTGGTAGCATATGAACCATTTTGAGGATAGTGCCTAACTTTTATCCCCATAGGGTATAAGCTTATTCCAACGTCTGAACCAGACAAACAACAAATTATTAATGATATCCAGTCGTGAAAGATCCCCCTTTACAAGTGCAAATAGCCAGTAACAGCTACAGCCTCATTAATTCTCAAGTGATCGATCACATACTCTGTATTCAGACATCCATATTACACTTAGCATCTGTGAATCACTAATGGTGGCTACAGGGATAAGTTCAAGCATATACTGTATGTGTGTATATATATATTCCTTCATTGTTTCCCCTTCACGTTGTTATGGTAATTGCATCAATCTACACTTCATACCCCATAGTGGCAAAGTAAAAAACATTTTTTTGATAATTTTCAAATTTATTAAAAAGAGAAAACTGAAACATAACACTTGGGTGCGTCCCATTTCTCTGGGTGATCTTTGAGATGTTTTTATACTTTGGAGTTCCCCTGTGGCAAATTGATTGGACAGAATTGAATGTATTTTTCTTACCATTTGATGGCTGTGTGAGGCAGTGTCTGTACACACAAGCAGTTCTTTCTGATGTAATGTTCTTGGCTTGTATCAGTACATCCTGTAAGACGTGTAGATATCCTTATTTATGTGTCTAGTGATTTATAAAACTAGTTGTTGTTCTCCCTCATTTTATCTGCCTAAATGTAGCCACCAATCAGAAAGCGCAACCCAGGGTACTGAACCAAAAATGGGCCGGCTCCTAAACATACCAAGAGAACGAAGAAAAATTGTTAATAGGAGTAAATTAGAAAGTTACTTAAAATTGCTGCTCTGTCTGAATCTTAAAAGAAAAGTTTTAGGTTTCATATCCTTTAAATGGACATGAAATCCCCAAATTTTCACTTCATGGGGCAGCAGTTTTGCAAGAATACTTTAACCATTCAAGTTCCCTAGATGGCTGCATTGTTTACCATGTAGTGCCTCAGACACATGCTCTTCAACAAAGAATACCATGAGAATTTAGCAAATGTGATAGAAGTGAATTCAAAACTTCTTTATAATTGTGTGCACTGTCTGAATCCTATAAGAAAAAAAGTTGGGTTTAATTTCCCTATAAAGGGACTTGAAACCCAATTTTTATTTTTTTATTTTTAGATCATACCATTTTTAAATGACCTTCCAATTTACTTCTGTTATCTAATTTGCTTTGTTCTTTTGGTATTATATATATTATTATTATTATATATATATATATATATATATATATATATATATATATATATATATATATATATATATTTATTTAAAAAAAAGCATATCTATGTAGGTTCAAAAGCAGCAGTGCATTACTGGGAACTAGCGGCTGATTGGTTGCTGCACATATATGCCTCATTATTGGTTTACACTCTAGTTTCTCAACCTGGGGCACTGGCAAGGGGTATTCCAGGGACTGGTCTTCATTATTGTTATTTCCCTGCTGTAGCTATTTGTAAATGTGACCTAGCAAAGAAAGCTGTGTTTCTCATTTCTACCCTCACTCCTGACGTGAGTGAGTATTTCCCTGCCTAGGTTGGAACCACTTCTCAGTCACTGGATTCACCTCACATTGGTAAAACCTTAGATTCTGGCTTGTTAGAGAAATATGAGGGCTGGAGTTGAGCTTCACTGATATAAACTGAGAGTATTACTGTGACCAAGTGGCAGATAAATGTTCCGCTGTGACATAGGTAAAGTGCATCATACTGAAGTGTGCCTTAGTAAAACGAGACAAACTGTATATGAAATGGTTATTAAATATAAAAAGATAGTACCATAAATATTACTTTCCTCAATATGCAGAAAAGAGTTTATTTTCCTCCTTTTTTTATTTTTTTTTATGTAAGAAGCAAATGAATTGCATTATTAATATCAATGGGTTATATCTCTGTTTTTTGTGCATACACATAAAAGAAATATCTGATTCTTATACATTTACTTCATTAAAGGGACAGTCTACACCAGAATTTGTATTGTTTTAAAAGATAGATAATCCCTTTATTACCCATTTCCCAGTTTTGCATAACCAACACAATTATAATATTATACTTTTAACCTCTGTGATTATCTTGTATCTAAGCCTCTGCAAACTGCCCCTTTTTTCAGTTAATTTGACAGACTTGCAGTCTAACCAATCAGTGCCTGCTCCCAGATTACTTCATGTGCACGAGCACAGTGTTATCTATATGAAATATGTGAACTAACACCCTCTAGTGGTGAAAAACTGTTAAAATGCAATCTGAAAGAGGTGGGCTTCAAGGTCTAAGAAATTAGCATATGAACCTCCTAGGTTAAGCTTTCAACTACCAAGAGAACAAAGCAAAATTGGTGATAAAAGTAAATTGGAAAATTGTTTAAAATTACATGCTCTATCTGAATCATGAAAGTTTATTTTGGCCTAGACTGTCCCTTTAACATATCTGATACAAGCTTGTGAAATTAAGCGATGCACATGATTTTCACTTTTTGTTTATTTAAAAGGTCAATAATAGTTATGCTACAGTTAGGGTACATAGAAAACAAGTGTTTGCCTACAGGGGTACTTGCTACAAAAAGGTTGATAAATGCTTGTTTACTCCCTGTAATGCTTTGCTGCTCCTTTCACAAATACCAAAAAATGCAGCAAATTCGCTAATTGAAGTACATTTTGAAAGTTGTTTAAAATTTCATGTTCTATCTGAAACATGAACAAAATGGGCTTTATATCCCTTTTAATATAGACTTCAAATAAATAGTTTATTCAAAAGCACTTACTGCGTATATAATATTGGTCTGTTCTGTAACTATTTGGAGCTGGGATTTGCTTCCATTTATAATTTCTGTCTCCTCATAGACTCACAAAGCGATGTCAATTGGACGTCAAGGACGTGTGCAGGTGGAGGACATTGTGTTTTTGATAAGGAAAGATCCCCGGAAGTTTGCAAGAGTCAAGGACCTTCTGACTATGAACGAGGAGCTGAAGCGGGCCAGGAAAGCTTTTGATGAAGCAAACTATGGATCCTGAGGAGAGTTTGGAGTACTAGAAATAGCATTTTCCCATATGTAGTAATAGGTTATCATCTGCATTATGGTGCGTTTCATGGACATTGTTAGAGTTCCAATCCCAAGGGAGGGACTGGTTTATTTTAATTGTAAATAAGTTGTTGCTTGGAATGTTTGTGTGTAAACAAATACCAAACCTCTCTTGTATATTTTACTCAGTCTTTTTATTTATATCCTTTATTGGCATGACATGGGATAAATAAATGTTTAATAAAAATGTATTTCTGAAGGTTTTTTCTTTCCAACACAATGTCTAATACCCACTGGGCTTGGTTTAACCTGCTGTTGGAGAGAGCAGAATATTTCATAACGATACTGGCAATCAATTAACTAATGATTTGTTGTGAATCGCCATCATACTCTACAGTGCTGTGTGTGTATGTATGTATACAGTGTGGTGCAACCTCACATATGTGGTGTACTCATTGCTTATTAGAGTATGCCCTGCTGCTGGTTAGGAGATATGCCTGCTTTCTCATCCACAGTTAACCCTGTCAGGTCAAATGTCCTGGTTTCCATAGACTGTCCCTGACCAAATGCCACCTAACCGTGTAATTTAAGGTTGCCACCCATTACTGTATGACCCGGTCAGCCCTGAAGTCACAAGGTATGTCCTATCCTATACTCCATCTTCTTTTCATACACAAAGTACACTTCTCTGAGCTTCAATGCCCTTGTCTCTGTATATAAGATACTGCAGTGGCACTGCTTTCCAGACCACTCGATTACAGGTCTTGTTTCAAAAATTCCACAGGGACCTCCTTCTGTAGTCTGCATCCAGTGTCTGGTCCTAAAGTTCCCTGGGCAGGATTAGGTTGTCGTCACTTGCTCAAGGTAAATTGCTTAGGATGCCCTATACTTTTGGTGTAAACTAGAAAAAAAACAAAAAATAAATAAAACTGCAGTGCTTTGTAAACAATGCTTAAAATGCATAGCTCTGCTTGCACAGTAACTAAAATGAATGTTTAACCCCTTAGTGACCAAAGCACTTTTCCATTTTCTGTCCGTTTGGGACCAAGGCTATTTTCACATTTTTGCGGTGTTTGTATTTAGCTGTAATTTTCCTCTTACTCATTTACTGTACCCACACATATTATATACCGTTTTTTTTTTCGCCATTAAATGGACTTTCAAAAGATTCCATTATTTTCATCATATCTTATAATTTACTATAAAATATTATAAAATATGAGGAAAAAATGGGAAAAAAAAAGGAAAAAAAAAAGAAAAAAA
>NW_026512703.1:0-67802 GCF_027579735.1 Bombina bombina
CAAAGGGGAAGATGTACTAATTGTCGGGCGGACATGATATTCGCTGTAGCGAATCATGTCCGCCTGACATCTCTAAATGCCGACAGCATACTCTGTCGGCATTTAACATTGCACAAGCATTTCTGGTGAAATACTTATGCAATGCCGCCCCCTGCACATTCGCAGCCAATCGGCCGCTAGCAGGGGTGTCAATCATCCCAATCGTATCTGATTGTGATGATTGCAGTCCGCCACTTAAGAGGTGGCAGACAAGTTAAGGAGCAGTGGTCTTACGACCGCTGCTTCTTAACTAATGTTTCTGGCGAGCCTAAAACATCGGGTGGAGAAAGCAGCATTCGCTGTTTATTAAATTTTCCCCATAGGAACAGTTTGCCATAAATGTAAAGCCGCCAGAGTATTAATACTCTACACAGTTTGTCCCCAATATACAGGGCTTCACAGATAGCTATTCTAAATATCTATAAGTTCCCACAGCATTGCATAAGGGTAAAACTTTCTATACCTTCCTACTATGTGATAACAATACCCTTAACCACATAATAACCCAAATAACACACAGACACCAGTTATGGGAGAAAAAACCCTCTCCCCATCCGGGGACAAGGGTTGTATTTATTTAAACAATAACTTAAAATGAACTTGAATAATTTAACAAATTAACGTTGGCTGGCAAGATCATCCCTGTCCTACAATTCCTAAGAAAGGGGTGCGACCGCCCTAAAGGAATGGGGGCGCCCCCATTCCTTCAGCCTGGTGGGCTTTTTAGAAAGGGATCGTGCAGGTAGCCCCCCGAGCGTCAGCCCTTTCGGCTGACGCTGAAATGTGCTCACGTGTCCCCCTCCTCTTTCACCCCGCCAGGCTGAGCCTATCGCAGATATGTCGCACCCCGCTGCCGCCGCATCAGGATGCATGACGCCATACACCTACCACAAAATTGGAGTTGAGGGACCCCCAAACTGCTAAGACAATGGTTCCTCAGCCAAAAGACTGTTAGTTCCAAAGGAGGGTCCCTAAGAGCACAACTACAGCACTTTGGTCTTACTAAGGTCCGAATGACTATTCAGCCCCCAGCCAAAGTGAAACTATTGCCGGCATCTCTGCAGTCCGCTGTTGACTGGAATGGTCCAACCTGCATCCATAACTGGAAACCGGAACACCTGTTACTTGGGAGGGAAGGGAGGGAAGACAAGAAACAGGTTAGTGACCCTACTTCCTGCCTGCAGACACTAATATAGGCTCTGCAACATCTCCCTCTAGCTGCAATACCAGCTAATACACTTAAACAAAAAACACCTAGCAGTTCAGACAAAAGTTAACCCTTAAGTTGCTGCGTGCTTAGTCAGCCCTCCACTTTCCTAAGGGTAAAACTTTCTATACCTTCCTACTATGTGATAACAATACCCTTAACCACATAATAACCCAAATAACACACAGACACCAGTTATGGGAGAAAAAACCCTCTCCCCATCCGGGGACAAGGGTTGTATTTATTTAAACAATAACTTAAAATGAACTTGAATAATTTAACAAATTAACGTTGGCTGGCAAGATCATCCCTGTCCTACAACTCCTAAGAAAGGGGTGCGACCGCCCTAAAGGAATGGGGGCGCCCCCATTCCTTCAGCCTGGTGGGCTTTTTAGGAGGGATCGTGCAGGGAGCCCCCCGAGCGTCAGCCCTTTCGGCTGACGCTGAAATGTGCTCACGTGTCCCCCTCCTCTTTCACCCCGCCAGGCTGAGCCTATCGCAGATATGTCGCACCCCGCTGCCGCCACCCAAAGAGGACAAGGGACTCTTGCCGCCACTAAACACCAAGGGAAGCCAGGGAATCATGAATATTTTGCAAAAACAAATCATTCCTCCTGCCTGACAGGAGCGCCTCATCCTACTGAAAGAAAAAACTCTGGGGCAATCAATCCTAATGTTGTAATGGATGATAACCTCTCCTCCTTCTGAGCTAGCACTGCCCTACCTACGTCCCTATTAAGCTTCCTTTTTACCCTAAAGAACTGCCTTACGGGAACTCATGTGCCTCCACAGGTGTCTAGAATAATCCTTGACCAGGCAATCTTTTCCCCCTGAAACTGAGCCTTCAACCACCTAAATGTCTGCTAGCATGACACTAGCCAAATCACCCCTGGGCATAGTCTCAATGTAATTTCCATTTAAGTGTAATACCATCACGGGGGGCCTCCCCCACCTCCCTCTGGCCACCGCTACTTGAGTCGGCCAATCCGACCACATCATTCCATGCCATCCCAGCCAATGAATGCCCAGCCTCTATGATGGCAACCCCAACTGCAAGCCTCCTGCACTTGCTGCAGCCCACAACGCTGCCCAATGGACCTACGAATGTTCCAAGATCCAAACTCTTTTGCACGGTAGCCCCTCACCTGCCATCACATAAGAAATCAACAACCTGGCTTCCCCACCTAAGCAACAATAGAACAAAACCTGAGCTATAATTAGGAACCAACTAACAATGTCTTGCTTAAGTGGTCGTATATATAATTCTTAAAGTTTGCTGATGCCAACCTTCCTAAAACCTTAATTTCGCCTCGGAAGACCCTGTCAAGGCCACATCTTTAGCAGCACCAATGTGGGGCCACTACAGAGAGATCCCATCCTAAACTGGAAACCCCTTCTCCAGGACTACCCGAAATTGAAACCTGGATAATAAAGACCCATTGTCATGAACCAGGAACGCCCCCGCCACACCTGGCCTGAGTTCCAAGAACCTTCTGAACCACCTAACTTGTCAAATCGATAGATACACCTGCGAAAGCAAATTGTGCCATCTACCCTTACCCGTCTGATCGATCCTGGAACGTACCATGAAAACTAAAATAACTTCCCCCTCTTTTCTAACATGATCCCTAAGCAGCGCTGATCCTTTTGAACCCTTAGATGGAGCTACCACTCACTAATATGCAGCGCAACGAACTATGCGAGGGAAAAACTGTCGGGAGGACCCGTATAATGGTACCTGACCTTCCCCTGGTGATCGGTTCCCTAATGTTCTTAGTAGCCTCTCTTAATCTATGCGTTCCCTTAATAGCAGCCCTAGCTAGGAAGGGTTTGGAGACATCTGGGTTAGCCCCTGCATAAGCAAAAAGTTTGTGCCAATTACCCACATACCTGTGGTACAACCTTAGCGCAGTTCCCCAGAACTCAACACCTGCCAGAGATAAGCAGGACAGTCGTCCCTGATCTAAAGCAGCGGGCGCTATCTCCCTGAACCTAAGCCACCGACCCCTGGACAGAGCGTCCGCGAAGACAGTGCGCGCCCCGGTAACGTGCCTTGCCATGCATGAAAATGTTATACCGCAACAAAGCAAAACTAATTGGTGTAAAATGCTAGATACTGGGAGGGGAAAGAAGCAGAACAGCCTTTTTATCGCGTGAACCACACTCAGATTGTCACAACAAAAATTGACCGCCCGGTTCTATAATCATCCTTACCATAACTCCGCCACCAACCTGTGTCGAGCCACTCGGCCGGCCAGGTGGCAGCGCGCCAAGATCCCTCGAAGGAGGCCCCTAACCCATGACTCCCTGACCCATTAGTGTACTAGTGCAATTGTTGGCTGCGGACCGGTTGCGGCAACCAGATCCCCTCGCCATAGAAATCCCGGGAGACCAAAAACCAAACTGTCATGCCCTCCTGAATAACAAGGGGGATCCTCACCGGAGCCCTTGGTAACCTAAGCCCCCTAGTTGCCGACTCCAACCTCCTGTTAAATATCCTAACCATGGGGGATCACCCTGGACGTGAAGCTCAACAGGCCTTGCAAAGATTAAAAGTCCCGTAGCGTGGACCTGCCGGCCTTCCTGATGGCCTGGATAGCTGCCAAGTCAGCAGTTCCCTTCCCCGGATACGCTATCCATGTCATGCCTGAGAATACAAAGCGCGTGCATGGACCTTCTGACTTCTCATCCGCAAGCGGAACGCCTAAGCGCGAGGGCAATTGTTGCATGCTATCTCGAAGCCTAGCGCAATCCCCGGATTCCGCCTTCCAAAAGAAAAGGAAATCATCTCAATACTGAGCTACCTGTGACAGCCCGGACTCGTAAACCCCCGCCCAATGCAGAAAAGAATCAAACAGTTCAAAATATGCGCACGATATTGCCAACCCCCATCGGCAAGCAGAGGTCCGCGTATTACCGATCCTGAAACATGCACACCATTAGGCAGAAGATCTCCGAGTGAATAGGGAGTAGGCGAAAGGTTGATTCTATGAACACCTTTGCCATCTCCGCTTCTGGACCTAGCCTTTGAACGACCACCAGGGCAGATTCAAAGGACTGATATGATAGTGACGCATCCCCTTTATCGGAAGCATCATGCACTGACCCTCCCGCTGGGTGAGACAAACGTTGAACCAGCCTAAACTTCCCTGGCCCCCTCTTGGACACTAATCCAAGTGGGAAGATAACAAGATTCTCTAAGGGTACGCCAGAATAAGGACCTGCCATACGCCCTAAGACTATTTCTTTCGCCAATTTCTCAGCAACCGCCTGGGCGTGAAATAGCCAATTTAAGGGTATGAACTGCAAGAAAGGAGAGGGAACGGGACACCTAACCGGAATGCCAAATGATAATCTAGACCTAAGGAAGACCGCCACTGCCTCGTTGGAATAAGCCCTAAACAAGCTACAAATTTTCCTCATATTCAGGAGAGTATGGGCCCGTCCCCACAGGAGCCGATCTAAACGGCACCCTCCCCCCGCCTGACTCACAATGCCTGGGACAGACTGTCCCTGTGTGAGGCCCACCGCAATAGGTGCAGATGTGCCGAAAAAGACAACGTAAACCACTGTCACACTGCTTTTTCAGAAATTGCCAACACTCTTTTCCTCCGCATCCCCTGGACGGTCTATCCGGTATATTTGACACTGCGGGCCTTCCCGGCACCATGGCTACACTAACTGATAAGTCTGGACCCGAAAAACAGGTCCATCTCCTTTGCCCAAAAGTGGGTATAGGATTGGACTTTACGCCTGAATCCAGCGTCATATTGACGCCATGCTGACCCTTTCCCCCTAGTATGAATGTCATCCATGACTTCTATATGTTGGAGGAAATTAAGAGAATGCTGAGGGTTAGCCTCCAAGTAGCAGGATGCTAACACGCGGAAGCAACGCATCCACTCCTCATAAGTCTCGGGCCTTTTAACCTTTTTATCTCCTGTCCCCTCTTCAACCCATTCCTTCAAATTTTGCGCCAACCTAAAACTCTCAAATATTTGAACGTACCTCCTTACACTAATCCGTCTGGCTATACACGGTTTAAGATGAGAATGCAGCGAATGCACTATACATGGATAAGCATCAGATGTGCTCGCTGTAAGTGACCTAGAGGAACTGGCTTCGCTACCTGACCGAGATTTAGAGCCCGTTATTCCCTGACCCCCTGCTGATGCCCCTAAATTAACGGAGCCCACAGCGCTAGCCCCTGTCACATCCCCTATTTTTTATTTTTTGAAGTACTGAAATAGCTTGCGCTGCCCCTTATCCTTACAAACTGTGGAACTGTCAGAGTCACTGGAATAACTATCATTATCCCTAATGTGTGGTGTACGTGTAAATAATGACTCACCAGCTCCAGCCTTCGCACTGATTCCAGATGACGCCAGAATAGACCCTAACATGGTGGGCCTGAGGTCTCGACTTGTTGTAGGTCCTGCTGCAGCTGCTGTTGCCTCAGTCTGCGCCTGAGCATAAGAAGAAGCCTCCCCAGCGGATGCTGCTGCTGCTGACGCCACCATGGGGACCTGCGAAATAAAAATGCAAGTGGGGGGTATCACTGGAATCGGTGATGAGGCCCCCTAACACCCTGATCCTGTTGCTCTAAACCACCTGCTGTCTTAATTGTGTGAACCCCTTGCTACCAACCTTTTTCTAAGACTAGACAAAAAATTCATGTATCCACTTTAAACAGCGACACCCCTACCTGACCGTGTTAATTCTACAGATTTAACTCTCTTTTATATGCCAACCTTACTTCTACCTTTATTATCACCAGCTACATTCCTCCAGCTTTGCTTCCGCTTACTACCGCCACACTGCCTCTTTAAATTGGAACCCCCTCCCCCCTGGCGGTCACCGCCGACTCCGGATACCCCACTTACTATTGTGGGGATCCGTGACAATGACCGCCTCTTTGTAGAGCCCCTGCTTACAGCCTCCGCTCCCCGCACAGCCACTTCAATGGCGCAAGATGGCGCCGAGCTTGAGGTCCATCTCCGAGGATGCCCATGTGACTGGTCGGGGGGCGGGGCCTGCGCCGCAACGCGCGAAGAGGGCTTAAAGATGGCGGATACTGAATCAGCACTGGCCCTGACCCCCAGCGACTCTCTAGAGCCCGCCGCATGTTCGCCACGATCCACCTCTCCTCCACTAAACACCCTTTGTCCTGGAGTCAGAGGGGGAGAGGTGGATCATCCAGACACAGCCGTGTCTTTCAGTAAAAGTGGCGCCATGTGGTCCCAAACCGGACCGGTGGTGTGGCAAAATGTGTAAGGGGTCAAGAGGGGGAAGGGAAACATTGTGTGGCGCCATGTGGTCCCAAACTGGACAGGAGGTGTGGGTAACATGAAAGGGGTCAAGAGGGGCAAGGGTAACATTTAAATGGGCAGACGCTGCTGCCAAAAGGGAACAAAAGCGGGGGAAAGAAGAGACAGAGGGAATATGAGAATAGACAGGGACAGCTGAAAAAGAGGAGGAAGAAACAGAAGGGAAAGAAAAGGGGGGGGGGGGAAGAATAAAATAGCAGAAGGAAAGAAAGAGGAAAAAGGGAGGGTTAGAGAATAGGCAGGAAGGAAAGGAGAAAAAACTGCAGCAGAGGAAGACAAAAAAGAATAGGTGGAAAAAGGGGAGAGCATAGCAGAAGGTACAGAGGGAGAAAAGGGTATAACGTCACCCAAAGTAATAACTGCTGCCTTTTTCTTCTTTGCAGGTGCCTCCTGTTCATCCACCAAGCACCCTGGAGCCTTAGAAGTGCGACAAGATCTCTCCATTGTTCCAACCTGCAAGACAAGAAACAGGTTAGTGACCCTACTTCCTGCCTGCAGACACTAATATAGGCTCTGCAACATCTCCCTCTAGCTGCAATACCAGCTAATACACTTAAACAAAAAAACACCTAGCAGTTCAGACAAAAGTTAACCCTTAAGTTGCTGCGTGCTTAGTCAGCCCTCCACTTTCCTTTTCTGTCAAGACACTTTAGAACATCACAATCAAAACACAACAGGCCTCAAATATTGGGGTATAAGAAAGATCCTGGGAGATTGGAGAGGGGGAGATCTAAATAAAAAACTTCTACGTACAGAAGCAGAATTAATCTTCAAATTTAAAACATTAGAACCTTTTGGTTTAAATGCTGAACTTGATCTCAATTCCATTATGGAATAGATGAAAAAATAAATAAAAAACTCAGATATCAACATTCTTTTATACATACTTTAAAAAAACATCATGTTATTTATTTGGTATTCATATATATGTGTATATATATGTGTATATATGTGTATATATATATATGTATATATATGTGTATATATATGTGTATATATATGTGTATATATATGTGTATATATATGTGTATATATATATGTGTATATATGTGTATATATGTGTGTATATATGTGTATATATATGTGTATATATATGTGTATATATATATGTGTATATATGTGTATATATATGTGTATATATGTGTATATATATGTGTATATATGTGTATATATATATGTATATATGTGTATATATATCTGTATATATATATATGTGTATATATATGTGTATATATGTGTATATATATGTGTATATATATGTGTATATATGTGTATATATGTGTGTATATATGTGTATATATATATGTGTATATATATGTGTATATATATGTGTATATATGTGTATATATATGTGTATATATGTGTATATATATGTGTATATATGTGTATATATGTGTGTATATATGTGTATATATGTGTATATATATGTGTATATATGTGTATATATATGTGTATATATATGTGTATATATATGTGTATATATATGTGTATATATGTGTATATATATGTGTATATATATGTGTATATATGTGTGTATATATGTGTATATATATATGTGTGTATATATGTGTATATATATATATGTGTATATATGTGTATATATGTGTATATATGTGTATATATGTGTATATATATGTGTATATATATGTGTATATATGTGTATATATGTGTATATATATGTGTATATATATGTGTATATATGTGTATATATGTGTATATATGTGTATATATGTGTATATATATGTGTATATATGTGTATATATATATGTATATATATGTGTATATATATCTGTATATATATATATATGTGTATATATATGTGTATATATGTGTATATATATGTGTATATATATGTGTATATATGTGTATATATGTGTGTATATATGTGTATATATATGTGTATATATATGTGTATATATATGTGTATATATGTGTATATATATGTGTATATATGTGTATATATATGTGTATATATGTGTATATATGTGTGTATATATGTGTATATATGTGTATATATATGTGTATATATGTGTATATATATGTGTATATATATGTGTATATATATGTGTATATATGTGTATATATATGTGTATATATATGTGTATATATGTGTGTATATATGTGTATATATATATGTGTGTATATATGTGTATATATATATATGTGTATATATGTGTATATATGTGTATATATGTGTATATATGTGTATATATGTGTATATATATGTGTATATATATGTGTATATATGTGTATATATGTGTATATATATGTGTATATATGTGTATATATGTGTATATATGTGTATATATATGTGTATATATGTGTGTATATATGTGTATATATATGTGTATATATATGTGTATATATGTGTATATATGTGTATATATGTGTATATATATGTGTATATATGTGTATATATATGTGTATATATGTGTGTATATATGTGTGTATATATGTGTATATATATGTGTATATATGTGTGTATATATGTGTGTATATATGTGTGTATATATATGTGTATATATGTGTATATATATGTGTATATATATCAGTATATATATGTGTATATATATATGTGTATATATATGTGTGTATATATGTGTGTATATATGTGTATATATATATGTGTATATACGTATATGTATGTATTTTAAAGGAAATTATAAACTATCATCACCGATTCACTTTTTTCTTTGTATATTTGCTTAAGTATTTTTTCAGGTACTCAATTGACATCCATACACACATATGTTTATATGTTTGTGTGTATTTCAGGAGAAATGAAGAAATATTACTATTAAGATTGCACTAATAAACACTGAATTTTTTTTTAAATAAAAAATAAAAAGCATTACTTCTAGTGACACATTAGTTTCACACTTACACATTTATAAAATAAAACCTACACTTTTTATTTATGAAGTATGTTTTAGCACTTACAGTTCATTAAATACAGTATAAATAATAATGAATTTAGATTTTAATAATTTGATCACTGAACACTTTATTAATATGTTATTCAAATTTAATATATATATTTGTAGGATAGTTTTTTGCAGATAGATATGCATTATTATATACCTATGGAATAATAAATTGTATTTTGTAAATTTTTCAATTATTCATACTATTTATTTATTTTTCACTATTATTATTTGTTATTTATTAGAATTATTCATTATTTTTCTTGCTCAGTTTTGCAAAATTGTAAAATATTATCAGTATTATCAGAAAACAGATATATATTTTTTCTTACTAGTGCAATTAAAAGTGTTGAATATCCATTTCCTTTTTTTATTTTGGTCTGTGAGCAACAAATAGGATTTTTTCCTTTTTTCCTTTTAAAAAATGGGAGGAGAATGAAATTATAGAATCACGAATAAAAAGGAGGTATGAGGAGGTTTTTTTCAACCCATCTTGAGAAAGGCTGTCAACAGCTGAAACACGTAGATGAATCAGTTACCTTTGCACTAAGAATTCCAAATTAACAGAGCGCTCTGTATCAACTTCAGAATTCCTCAAGAGGTTTCTTTCGGCTAGATTTAGAGTTTTGTCGGTAACGACCCGCGTAGCTAACGCTGGCTTTTTTCCCCCCGCACCTTTTAAATACCGCTGGTATTGAGAGTTCACAGAATGGCTGCGTTAGGCTCCAAAAAGGGAGCGTATAGCATAATTTACCGCCATTGCAACTCTCAATACCAGCGGTGCTTACGGACGCGGCCAGCTTCAAAAACGTGCTCGTGCACGATTCCCCCATAGAAAACAATGGGGCAGTTTGAGCTGAAAAAAAACCTAACACCTGCAAAAAAGCAGCGTTCAGCTCTTAACGCAGCCCCATTGTTTCCTATGGGGAAACAGTTTCTAAGTCTGCACCTAACACCCTAACATGTACCCCGAGTCTAAACACCCCTAACCTTACACTTATTAACCCCTAATCTGCCGCCCCCGCTATCGCTGACCCCTGCATATTTTTTTAACCCCTAATCTTCCGCTCCGTACACCGCCGCAACCTACATTATACCTATGTACCCCTAATCTGCTGCCCCTAACACCGCCGACCCCTATATTATATTTATTAACCCCTAATCTGCCCCCCTCAACGTCGCCGCCAGCTACCTACAATAATTAACCCCTAATCTGCCGACCGGACCTCACCGCTACTATAATAAATGTATTAACCCCTAATCCGCCTCACTAACCCTATAATAAATAGGATTAACCCCTAATCTGCCCTCCCTAACATCGCTGACACCTAACTTCAAGTATTAACCCCTAATCTGCCGACCGGACCTCACCGATACTCTAATAAATGTATTAACCCCTAATCCGCCTCACTAACCCTATAATAAATAGGATTAACCCCTAATCTGCCCTCCCTAACATCGCTGACACCTAACTTCAAGTATTAACCCCTAATCTGCCGACCGGACCTCACCGCTACTCTAATAAATGTATTAACCCCTAAAGCTAAGTCTAACCCTAACACTAACACCCCCCTAAATTAAATATAATTTTAATCTAACAAAATAAATTAACTCTTATTAAATAAATTATTCCTATTTAAAGCTAAATACTTACCTGTAAAATAAACCCTAATATAGCTACATTATAAATTATAATTATATTGTAGCTAGTTTAGGAATAATATTTATTTTACAGGCAACTTTGTAATTATTTTAACCAGGTACAATAGATATTAAATAGTTAAGAACTATTTAATAGCTACCTAGTTAAAATAATTACAAAATTACCTGTAAAATAAATCCTAACCTAAGTTACAATTAAACCTAACACTACACTATCAATAAATTAATTAAATAAAATACCTACAATTATCTACAATTAAACCTAACACTACACTATCAATAAATAAATTAAATGTAATACCTACAAATAAATACAAATAAATAAACTAACTAAAGTACAAAAAATAAAAAAAGCTGTTACAAAAAATAAAAAAAATAATTACAAACATAATAAAAATATTACAACAATTTTAAGCTAATTACACCTACTCTAAGCCCCCTAATAAAATAACAAAGCCCCCCAAAATAAAAAAATGCCCTACCCTATTCTAAAATTAAAATATAAAAGCTCTTTTACCTTACCAGCCCTTAAAAGGGCCTTTTGCGGGGCATGCCTCAAAGAATTCAGCTCTTTTGCCTGTAAAAAAAAACATACAATACCCCCCCAACATTACAACCCACCACCCACAGACCCCTAATCTAACCCAAACCCCCCTTAAATAAACCTAACACTAAGCCCCTGAAGATCTTCCTACCTTATCTTCACCACACCAGGTATCACCGATCGTTCCAGGCTCCGAAATCTTCATCCAAGCCCAAGCGGGTGCTGGAGAGCCATCATCCGGCTGAAGTCTTCTATCAAGCGGCAAGAAGAAGTCCAGAAGAGGCTCCAAAGTCTTCATCCTATCCGGGCAGAAGAGGAGATCTGGACCGGCAACCATCTCCATCCAAGCGGCATCTTCTATCTTCATCCGATGATGAGCGGCTCCATCTTGAAGACCTCCGGCGCGGATCCATCCTCTTCTTCCGATGTCCTAAGTCCGAATGAAGGTTCCTTTAAATGACGTCATCCAAGATGGCGTCCCTCGAATTCCGATTGGCTGATAGCATTCTATCAGCCAATCGGAATTAAGGTAGCAAAAATCTGATTGGCTGATGGAATCAGCCAATCAGATTCAAGTTCAATCCGATTGGCTGATCCAATCAGCCAATCAGATTGAGCTTGCATTCTATTGGCTGATCGGAACAGCCAATAGAATGCGAGCTCAATCTGATTGGCTGATTCAATCAGCCAATCAGATTTTCCCTACCTTAATTCTGATTGGCTGATAGAATCCTATCAGCCAATCGGAATTCGAGGGACGCCATCTTGGATGACGTCCCTTAAAGGAGCCTTCATTCGTCGTCTAGTCGTCGGAAGAAGAGGATGGATCCGCGCCAGAGGTCTTCAAGATGGAGCCGTTCATCATCGGATGGAAGAACATAGAAGATGCGGCTTGGATGAAGATGTTTGCCGGTCCGGATCTACTCTTCTGCCCGGATAGGATGAAGACTTCTGCCCGAAGATGGAATTCTTTAGCCGCCGCTTGGATCAAGACTTCAGCCGGAGGATGGACGTCACTCTTCAGCCCCCCGCTTGGGCTTGGATGAAGACTTTGGACCCTCTTCTGGACCGATCGGGACCCGGTGTGGTGAAGACAAGGTAGGGAGATCTTCAGGGGCTTAGTGTTAGGTTTATTTAAGGGGGGTTTGGGTTAGATTAGGGGTATGTGGGTGGTGGGTTGTAATGTTGGGGGGGGGGTATTGTATGTTTTTTTTTTACAGGCAAAAGAGCTGAATTCTTTGGGGCATGCCCCGCAAAGGGCCCTTTTAAGGGCTGGTAAGGTAAAAGAGCTTTTCTATTTTAATTTTAGAAAAGGGTAGGGCATTTTTTTATTTTGGGGGGCTTTGTTATTTTATTAGGGGGCTTAGAGTAGGTGTAATTAGTTTAAAATTGTTGTAATATTTTTCTAATGTTTGTAAATATTTTTTTATTTTTTGTACTTTAGTTAGTTAATTTAATTGTATTTATTTGTAGGTATTGTATGTAATTAATTTATTGATAGTGTAGTGTTAGGTTTAATTGTAGATAATTGTAGGTATTTTATTTAATTCATTTATTGATAGTGTAGTGTTAGGTTTAATTGTAACTTAGGTTAGGATTTATTTTACAGGTAATTTTGTAATTATTTTAACTAGGTAGCTATTAAATAGTTATTAACTATGTAATAGCTATTGTACCTGGTTAAAATAATTACAAAGTTGCCTGTAAAATAAATATTAATCCTAAAATAGCTACAATATAATTATAATTTATGTTGTAGCTATATTAGGGTTTATTTTACAGGTAAGTATTTAGCTTTAAATAGGAATAATTTATTTAATAAGAGTTAATTTATTTCTTTAGATTTAAATTATATTTAATTTAGGGGGGTGTTAGGGTTAGGGTTAGACTTAGCTTTAGGGGTTAATACATTTATTATAGTAGCGGTGAGGTCCGGTCGGCAGATTAGGTGTTAATACTTGAAGTTAGGTGTCGGCGATGTTAGGGAGGGCAGATTAGGGGTTAATACTATTTATTATAGGGTTATTGAGGCGGGAGTGAGGCGGATTAGGGGTTAATACATTTATTATAATGGCGGTGAGGTCCGGTCGGCAGATTAGGGGTTAATAATTGTAGGTAGGTGGAGGCGACGTTGGGGGCGGCAGATTAGGGGTTAATAAATATAATATAGGGGTCGGCGGTGTTAGGGGCAGCAGATTAGGGGTACATAGGGATAACGTAGCTGGCGGCGGTGTGCTGTCGGCAGATTAGGGGTTAAAAATTTTTAATAGAGTGGCGGCGATGTGGGGGGGGCCTCGGTTTAAGGGTACATAGGTAGTTTATGGGTGTTAGTTTACTTTAGAGCACAGTAGTTAAGAGCTTTATGAACCGGCGTTAGGCCAGAAAGCTCTTAACTACTGACTTTTTTCTGCGGCTGGAGTTTTGTCGTTAGATTTCTAACGCTCACTTCAGCCACGACTCTAAATACCAGCGTTAGAAAGATCCCATTGAAAAGATAGGATACGCAAATGGCGTAGGGGGATCTGCGGTATTGAAAAGTTGCGGCTGCAAAGTGAGCGTTAGACCCTTTCTCTAAATACCAGCGGTAGCCCAAAACCAACGTTAGGAGCCTCTAACGCTGGTTTTGACGGCTAATGCCAAACTCTAAATCTAGCCGATACTGTATGTTTATAGTAGAGCTATGCCTTTAATAACATACTGTATGTATATAGTAGAGCTATGCCTTCAATAACATACTGTATGTATATAGTAGCCCTATGTCTTTAATAACATACTCTATATATATATAGTAGAGCTTTGCCTTTAATAACATACTGTATGTATATAGTAGAGCTATGTCTTTAATAACATACTGTATGTATATAGTAGAGCTATACCTTTAATAACATACTGTATGTATATAGTAGAGCTATACCTTTAATAACATACTGTATGTATATAGTAGAGCTATGCCTTTAATAACATACTGTATGTATATAGTAAAGCTATACCTTTAATAACATACTGTATGTATATAGTAAAGCTATACCTTTAATAACATACTGTATGTATATAGTAAAGCTATACCTTTAATAACATACTGTATGTATATAGTAGAGCTATGCCTTTAATAACATACTGTATGTATATAGTAAAGCTATACCTTTAATAACATACTGTATGTATATAGTAGAGCTATGCCTTTAATAACATACTGTATGTATATAGTAAAGCTATAACTTTAATAACATACTGTATGTATATAGTAAAGCTATACCTTTAATAACATACTGTATGTATATAGTAAAGCTATACCTTTAATAACATACTGTATGTATATAGTAGTGCTATACCTTTAATAACATACTGTATGTATATAGTAGAGCTATACCTTTAATAACATACTGTATGCATATAGTAGAGCTATACCTTTAATAACATACTGTATGTATATAGTAGAGCTATGCCTTTAATAACATACTGAATGTATATAGTAGTGCTATGTCTTTAATAACATACTGTATGTATATAGTAGTGCTATGTCTTTAATAACATACTGTATGTATATAGTAGCGTTATGCCTTTAATAACATACTGTATGTATATAGTAGTGCTATTTCTTTAATAACATACTGCATGTATATAGTAGTGCTATGTCTTTAATAACATACTGTTTGTATATAGTAGTGCTATGCCTTTAATAACATACTGTATGTATATAGTAGTGCTATGCCTTTAATAACATACTGTATGTATATAGTAAAGCTATGCCTTTAAGAACATACTGTATGCATATAGTAGAGCTATACCTTTAATAACATACTGTATGTATATAGTAGAGCTATGCATTTAATAACATACTGTATGTATATAGTAGAGCTATACCTTTAATAACATACTGTATGATTATAGTAGTGCTATACCTTTAATAACATACTGTATGTATATAGTAGTGCTATACCTTTAATAACATACTGTATGTATATAGTAAAGCTATGCCTTTAATAACATACTGTATGTATATAGTAGAGCTATGCCTTTAATAACATACTGTATGTATATAGTAGAGATATACCTTTAATAACATACTGTATGTTTATAGTAAAGCTATGCCTTTAATAACATACTGTATGTATATAGTAGTGCTATACCTTTAATAACATACTGTATGTATATAGTAAAGCTATACCTTTAATAACATACTGTATGTATATAGTAAAGCTATGCCTTTAATAACATACTGTATGTATATAGTAGAGCTATACCTTTAATAACATACTGTATGTATATAGTAAAGCTATGCCTTTAATAACATACTGTATGTATATAGTAGAGCTATGCCTTTAATAACATTTAAGAACACATAAGTATTTGAAGACTTGAAAAGGTGACGCTCTCACTCAGTAGAAGCCTATTGGTCATTTAGGCAAGTGCTGTCTGTTAAATAGGAGCGATTGACTCTGTCAGTTACACCTGAGGAAGGGGCGTGACCCTGAAACTAGTAGTGGTAACGTATACACAGAGTCTGGCCAGTAGTGGTAACGTATACACAGAGTCTGGCCAGTAGTGGTACTGGTAACGTATACACAGAGTCTGGCCAGTAGTGGTAACGTATACACAGTGTCTGGCCAGTAATGGTAACGTATACACAGAGTCTGGCCAGTAGTGGTAACGTATACACAGAGTCTGGCCAGTAGTGGTAACGTATACCCAGAGTCTGGCCAGTAGCGGTAATGTATACACAGAGTCTGGCCAGTAGCGGTACCGTATACACAGAGTCTGGCCAGTAGTGGTAACGTATACAAAGAGTCTGACCAGTAGTGGTAACGTATACACAGAGTCTGGCCAGTAGTGGTAACGTATACACAGAGTCTGGCCAGTAGTGGTACTGGTAACGTATACACAGAGTCTGGCCAGTAGTGGTAACGTATACACAGTGTCTGGCCAGTAATGGTAACGTATACGCAGAGTCTGGCCAGTAGTGTTAACGTATACACAGAGTCTGGCCAGTAGTGGTAACGTATACCCAGAGTCTGGCCAGTAGCGGTAATGTATACACAGAGTCTGGCCAGTAGCGGTAACGTATACACAGAGTCTGGCCAGTAGTGGTAACGTATACAAAGAGTCTGACCAGTAGTGGTAACGTATACACAGAGTCTGGCCAGTAGTGGTAACGTATACACAGAGTCTGGCCAGTAGCGGTAACGTATACACAGAGTCTGACCAGTAGTGGTAATGTATACACAGAGTCTGACCAGTAGCGGTAACGTATACACAGAGTCTGGCCAGTAGCCGTAACGTATACACAGAGTCTGGCCAGTAGCGGTAACATATACACAGAGTCTGGCCAGTAGTGGTAATGTATACACAGAGTCTGGCCAGTAGTGGTTACGTATACACAGAGTCTGGCCAGTAGTGGTACTGGTAACGTATACACAGAGTCTGGCCAGTAGTGGTACTGGTAACGTATACACAGAGTCTGGCCAGTAGTGGTAACGTATACACAGTGTCTGGCCAGTAATGGTAACGTATACACAGAGTCTGGCCAGTAGTGGTAACGTATACACAGAGTCTGGCCAGTAGTGGTAACGTATACCCAGAGTCTGGCCAGTAGCGGTAATGTATACACAGAGTCTGGCCAGTAGCGGTACCGTATACACAGAGTCTGGCCAGTAGTGGTAACGTATACAAAGAGTCTGACCAGTAGTGGTAACGTATACACAGAGTCTGGCCAGTAGTGGTAACGTATACACAGAGTCTGGCCAGTAGTGGTACTGGTAACGTATACACAGAGTCTGGCCAGTAGTGGTAACGTATACACAGTGTCTGGCCAGTAATGGTAACGTATACGCAGAGTCTGGCCAGTAGTGTTAACGTATACACAGAGTCTGGCCAGTAGTGGTAACGTATACCCAGAGTCTGGCCAGTAGCGGTAATGTATACACAGAGTCTGGCCAGTATCGGTAACGTATACACAGAGTCTGGCCAGTAGTGGTAACGTATACAAAGAGTCTGACCAGTAGTGGTAACGTATACACAGAGTCTGGCCAGTAGTGGTAACGTATACACAGAGTCTGGCCAGTAGCGGTAACGTATACACAGAGTCTGACCAGTAGTGGTAATGTATACACAGAGTCTGACCAGTAGCGGTAACGTATACACAGAGTCTGGCCAGTAGCCGTAACGTATACACAGAGTCTGGCCAGTAGCGGTAACATATACACAGAGTCTGGCCAGTAGTGGTAATGTATACACAGAGTCTGGCCAGTAGTGGTTACGTATACACAGAGTCTGGCCAGTAGCGGTAACGTATACACAGATTCTGGCTAGTAGCAGTAACGTATACACAGAGTCTGGCCAGTAGCGGTAACGTATACACAGAGTCTGGCCAGTAGCGGTAACATATACACATAGTCTGGCCAGTAGCGGTAACGTATACACAGAGTCTGGCCAGTAGCGGTAACGTATACACAGAGTCTGGCCAGTAGTGGTAACGTATACACAGAGTCTGGCCAGTAGCGGTAACGTATACACAGAGTCTGGCCAGTAGCGGTTAGGTATACACAGAGTCTGGCCAGTAGCGGTAACGTATACACAGAATCTGGCCAGTAGCGGTAACGTATACACAGAGTCTGGGCAGTAGCGGTAACGTAAACACAGACGGCTAGATTTAGAGATTTGTCGGTAACGACCCGCATAGCTAACGCTGGCTTTTTTCTGGCCGCACCTTTAAAATAACTCTGGTATTGAGAGTCCACAGAATGGCTGCGTTAGGCTCCAAAAAGGGAGCGTACAGGCATGTTTAACGCCACTGCAACTCTCGATACCAGAGTTGCTTACGGACGCGGCCAGCCTCAAAAACGTGCTCGTGCACGATTCCCCCATAGAAAACAATGGGGCTGTTTGAGCTGAAAAAAAACCTAACACCTGCAAAAAAGCCGCGTTCAGCTCCTAACGCAGCCCCATTGTTTGCTATGGGGAAACACTTCCTACGTCTGCACCTAACACCCTAACATGTACCCCGAGTCTAAACACCCCTAATCTTACACTTATTAACCCCTAATCTGCTGCCCCCGCTATCGCTGACCCCTGCATATTATTATTAACCCCTAATCTGCCGCTCCGTAAACCGCCGCTACTTACATTATCCCTATGTACCCCTAATCTGCTGCCCTAACATCGCCGACCCCTATATTATATTTATTAACCCCTAATCTGCCCCCCACAACGTCGCCTCCACCTGCCTACACTTATTAACCCCTAATCTGCCGAGCGGACCGCACCGCTATTATAATAAAGTTATTAACCCCTAATCCGCCTCACTAACCCTATAATAAATAGTATTAACCCCTAATCTGCCCTCCCTAACATCGCCGACACCTAACTTCAAACATTAACCCCTAATCTGCCGACAGGAGCTCACCGCTATTATAATAAATGTATTAACCCCTAAAGCTAAGTCTAACCCTAACACTAACACCCCCCTAAGTTAAATATAATTTAAATCTAACAAAATTAATTAACTCTTATTAAATAAAATATTCCTATTTAAAGCTAAATACTTACCTGTAAAATAAATCCTAATATAGCTACAATATAAATTATAATTATATTATAGCTATTTTAGGATTAATATTTATTTTGCAGGCAACTTTGTATTTATTTTAACCAGGTACAATAGCTATTAAATAGTTAATAACTATTTAATAGCTAAAATTGTTAAAATAATTACAAAATTACCTGTAAAATAAATCCTAACCTAAGTTACAATTAAACCTAACACTACACTATCAATAAATTAATTAAATAAAATACCTACAATTACCTACAATTAAACCTAACACTACACTATCAATACATTAATTAAATACAATATCTACAAATAAATACAATGAAATAAACTAACTAAAGTACAAAAAATAAAAAAGAACTAAGTTACAAAAAATAAAAAAATATTTACAAACATCAGAAAAATATTACAACAATTTTAAACTAATTACACCTACTCTAAGCCCCCTAATAAAATAACAAAGCCCCCCAAAATAAAAAAATGCCCTACCCTATTCTAAATTAAAAAAGTTCAAAGCTCTTTTACCTTACCAGCCCTGAACAGGGCCCTTTGCGGGGCATGCCCCAAAGAATTCAGCTCTTTTGCCTGTAAAAAAAACACATACAATACCCCCCCCCAACATTACAACCCACCACCCACATACCCCTAATCTAACCCAAACCCCCCTTAAATAGACCTAACACTAAGCCCCTGAAGATCTTCCTACCTTGTCTTCACCTCACCGGGTATCACACCGATCCGTCCTGGCTCCGATATCTTCATCCAACCAAAGAGGGGGCTAGACATCCATCATCCGACGGCTGAAGAAGTCCAGAAGAGGCTCCAAAGTCTTCATCCTATCCGGGAAGAAGAGTAGATCCGGACCGGCAACCATCTTCTTCCAAGCGGCATCTTCTATCTTCATCCGATGAGGACCGGCTCCATCTTGAAGACCTCCACCGCGGACCCATCTTCTTCCGACGACGACTTCCCGACGAATGACGGTTCCTTTAAGGGACGTCATCCAAGATGGCGTCCCTCGAATTCCGATTGGCTGATAGGATTCTATCAGCCAATCGGAATTAAGGTAGGAAAATTCTGATTGGCTGATGGAATCAGCCAATCAGAATCAAGTTCAATCCGATTGGCTGATTCAATCAGCCAATCAGATTGAGCTCGCATTCTATTGGCTGTTCCGATCAGCCAATAGAATGCAAGCTCAATCTGATTGGCTGATCGGATCAGCCAATCGGATTGAACTTGATTCTGATTGGCTGATTCCATCAGCCAATCAGAATTTTCCTACCTTAATTCCGATTGGCTGATAGAATCCTATCAGCCAATCGGAATTCGAGGGACGCCATCTTGGATGACGTCCCTTAAAGGAACCGTCATTCGTCGGGAAGTCGTCGTCGGAAGAAGATGGGTCCGCGGTGGAGGTCTTCAAGATGGAGCCGGTCCTCATCGGATGAAGATAGAAGATGCCGCTTGGAAGAAGATGGTTGCCGGTCCGGATCTACTCTTCTCCCCGGATAGGATGAAGACTTTGGAGCCTCTTCTGGACTTCTTCAGCCATCGGATGATGGATGTCTAGCCCACTCTTGGGTTGGATGAAGATATCGGAGCCAGGACGGATCGGTGTGATACCCGGTGAGGTGAAGACAAGGTAGGAAGATCTTCAGGGGCTTAGTGTTAGGTTTATTTAAGGGGGGTTTGGGTTAGATTAGGGGTATGTGGGTTGTAATGTTGGGGGGGGTATTGTATGTGTTTTTTTTACAGGCAAAAGAGCTGAATTCTTTGTGGCATGCCCCGCAAAGGGCCCTGTTCAGGGCTGGTAAGGTAAAAGAGCTTTGAACTTTAGTAATTTAGAATAGGGTAGGGGATTTTTTTATTTTGGGGGTCTTTGTTATTTTATTAGGGGGCTTAGAGTAGGTGTAATTAGTTTAAAATTGTTGTAATATTTTTCTGATGTTTGTAAATATTTTTTTATTTTTTGTAACTTAGTTCTTTTTTATTTTTTGTACTTTAGTTAGTTTATTTCATTGTATTTATTTGTAGATATTGTATTTAATTAATGTATTGATAGTGTAGTGTTAGGTTTAATTGTAGGTAATTGTAGGTATTTTATTTAATTAATTTATTGATAGTGTAGTGTTAGGTTTAATTGTAACTTAGGTTAGGATTTATTTTACAGGTAATTTTGTAATTATTTTAACTAGGTAGCTATTAAATAGTTAATAACTATTTAATAGCTATTGTACCTGGTTAAAATAATTACAAAGTTGCCTGTAAAATAAATATTAATCCTAAAATAGCTACAATATAATTATAATTTATATTGTAGCTATATTAGAATTTATTTTACAGGTAAGTATTTAGCTTTAAATAGGAATAATTTATTTAATAAGAGTTAATTTATTTTGTTAGATTTAAATTATATTTAAGTTAGGGGGGTGTTAGTGTTAGGGTTAGACTTAGCTTTAGGGGTTAATCCATTTATTAGAATAGCGGCGAGATTCGGTCGGCAGATTAGGGGTTAATAAGTGTAGGCAGGTGGAGGCGACGTTGAGGGTGGCAGATTAGGGGTTAAAAAATATAATATAGGGGTCGGCGGTGTTAGGGGCAGCAGATTAGGGGTACATAGCTATAATGTAGGTGGCGGCTCTTTGCGGTCAGCAGATTAGGGGTTAATTATTGTAGGTAGCTGGCGGCGACGTTGTGGGGGGCAGGTTAGGGGTTAATAAATATAATATAGGGGTCGGCGGTGTTAGGGGCAGCAGATTAGGGGTACATAGCTATAATGTAGGTGGCGGCTCTTTGCGGTCGGCAGATTAGGGGTTAATTATTGTAGGTAGCTGGCGGCGACGTTGTGGGGGGCAGTTTAGGGGTTAATAAATATAATATAGGGGTCGGCGGTGTTAGGGGCAGCAGATTAGGGGTACATAGCTATAATGTAGGTGGCGGCTCTTTGCGGTCGGCAGATTAGGGGTTAATTATTGTAGGTAGCTGGCGGCGACGTTGTGGGGGGCAGGTTAGGGGTTAATAAATATAATATAGGGGTCGGCGGTGTTAGGGGCAGCAGATTAGGGGTACATAGCTATAATGTAGGTGGCGGCTCTTTGCGGTCGGCAGATTAGGGGTTAATTATTGTAGGTAGCTGGCGGCGATGTTGTGGGGGGCAGGTTAGGGGTTAATAAATATAATATAGGGGTCGGCGGTGTTAGGGGCAGCAGATTAGGGGTACATAGCTATAATATAGGTGGCGGCTCTTTGCGGTCGGCAGATTAGGGGTTAATTATTGTAGGTAGCTGGCGGCGACGTTGTGGGGGGCAGGTTAGGGGTTAATAAATATAATATAGGGGTCGGCGGTGTTAGGGGCAGCAGATTAGGGGTACATAGCTATAATGTAGGTGGCGGCTCTTTGCGGTCGGCAGATTAGGGGTTAATTATTGTAGGTAGCTGGCGGCGACGTTGTGGGGGGCAGGTTAGGGGTTAATAAATATAATATAGGGGTCGGCATTGTTAGGGGCAGCAGATTAGGGGTACATAAGTATAACATAGGTGGCGGTCGGCAGATTAGGGGTTAAAAAATTTAATCGAGTGGCGGCGATGTGGGGGGACCTCGGTTTAGGGGTGCATAGGTAGTTTATGGGTGTTAGTGTACTTTAGAGTACAGTAGTTAAGAGCTTTATGAACCGGCGTTAGCCCAGAAAGCTCTTAACTACTGACTTTTTTCTGCGGCTGGAGTTTTGTCGTTAGAATTCTAACGCTCACTTCAGCCACGACTCTAAATACCGGAGTTAGGAAGATCCCATTGAAAAGATAGGATACGCAATTGACGTAAGGGGATCTGCGGTATGGAAAAGTCGCGGCTGAAAAGTGAGCGTTAGACCCTTTCCTGACTGACTCCAAATACAGGCGGTAGAGTAAACCCAGCGTTAGGAGCCTCTAACGCTGGTTTTCATGGCTACTGCAAAACTCCAAATCTAGGCCAGAGTCTGGCCAGTAGCGGTAACGTATACACAGAGTCTGGCCAGTAGCGGTAACGTATACACAGAGTTTGGCCTGTAGTGGTAACGTATACACAGAGTCTGGCCAGTAGCGGTAACGTATACACAGAGTCTGGCCAGTAGCGGTAACGTATACACAGAGTCTGGCCAGTAGCGGTAACGTATACACAGAGTCTGGCCAGTAGTGGTAACGTATACACAGAGTCTGGCCAGTAGTGGTAATGTATACACAGAGTCTGGCCAGTAGTGGTAATATATACACAGAGTCTGGCCAGTAGTGGTAATGTATACACAGAGTCTGTCCAGTAGTGGTAACGTATACACAGAGTCTGGCCAGTAGCGGTAACGTATACACAGAGTCTGGCAGTAGCGGTTAGGTATACACAGAGTCTGGCCAGTAGTGGTAACGTATACACAGAATCTGGCCAGTAGCGGTAACGTATACACAGAGGCTAGCCAGGCAAGTGCTGTCTGTTAAATAGGAGCGATTGACTCTGTCAGTTACACCTGAGGAAGGGGCGTGGCCCTGAAACTAGTAGTGGTAACGTATACACAGAATCTGGCCAGTAGTGGTAATGTATACACAGAGTCTGGCCAGTAGCGGTAACGTATACACAGAGTCTGACCAGTAGTGGTAACGTATACACAGAGTCTGGCCAGTAGCGGTAACGTATACACAGAGTCTGGCCAGTAGTGGTAACGTATACACAGAGTCTGGCCAGTAGCGGTAACGTATACACAGAGTCTCGCCAGTAGTGGTAACGAATACACAGAGTCTGGCCAGTAGCGGTAACTTATACACAGAGTCTGGCCAGTAGTGGTGACGTATACACAGAGTATGGCCAGTAGCGGTAACGTATACACAGAGTCTGACCAGTAGTGGTAACGTATACACAGAGTCTGGCCAGTAACGGTAACGTATACACAGAGTCTGGCCTGTAGTGGTAATGTATACACAGAGTCTGGCCAGTAGCGGTAATGTATACACAGAGTCTGGCCAGTAGCGGTAACGTATACACAGAGTCTGGCCAGTAGTGGTAACGTATACACAGAGTCTGGCCAGTAGCGGTAACGTATACACAGAGTCTGGCCAGTAGTGGTAACGTATACACAGAGTCTGGCCAGTAGCGGTAACGTATACACAGAGTCTGGCCAGTAGTGGTAACGTATACACAGAGTCTGGCCAGTAGCGGTAACGTATACACAGAGTCTGGCCAGTAGTGGTAACGTATACACAGAGTCTGGCCAGTAGTGGTAATGTATACACAGTCTGGCCAGTAGTGGTAATGTATACACAGAGTCTGGCCAGCAGTGGTAACGTATGCACAGAGTATGGCCATTAGCGGTAACGAATACACAGAGTCTGGCCAGTAATGGTAACGTATACACAGAGTCTGGCCAGTAGTGGTAACGTATACACAGAGTATGGCCAGTAGCGGTAACGTATACACAGAGTCTGACCAGTAGTGGTAACGTATACACAGAGTCTGGCCAGTAGCGGTAACGTATACACAGAGTCTGGCCAGTATTGGTAACGTATACACAGAGTCTGGCCAGTAGCGGTAACGTATACACAGAGTCTGGCCAGTAGCGGTAACGTATACACAGAGTCTGGCCTGTAGTAGTAATGTATATACAGAGTCTGGCCAGTAGCGGTAACGTATACACAGAGTCTGGCCAGTAGTGGTAACGTATACACAGAGTCTGGCCAGCAGTGGTAACGTATACACAGAGTATGGCCAGTAGCGGTAATGAATACACAGAGTCTGGCCAGTAGTGGTAACGTATACACAGAGTCTGGCCAGTAACGGTAATGTATACACAGAGTCTGGCCAGTAGTGGTAACGTATACACAGAGTCTGGCCAGTAGTGGTAACGTATACACAGAGTCTGGCCAGTAGTGGTAACATATATACAGAGTCTGGCCAGTAGTGGTAATGTATACACAGAGTCTGGCCAGTAGTGGTAATATATACACAGAGTCTGGCCATAGTGGTAATGTATACACAGAGACTGGCCAGTAGTGGTAACGTATACACAGAGTCTGGCCAGTAGTGGTAACGTATACACAGAGTCTGGCCAGTAGCGGTAAGGTATACACAGAGTCTGACCAGTAGTGGTAACGTATACACAGAGTCTGGCCAGTAGTGGTAACGTATACACAGAGTCTGGCCAGTAGTGGTAACGTATACACAGAGTCTGGCCAGTAGTGGTAATGTATACACAGAGTCTGGCCAGTAGTGGTAACGTATACACAGAGTCTGGCCAGTAGTGGTAACGTATACACAGAGTCTGGCCAGTAGCTGTAACGTATACACAGAGTCTGGCCAGTAGCGGTAACATATACACCGAGTCTGGCCAGCAGCGGTAACGTATACACCGAGTCTGGCCATTAGTGGTAACGTATACACAGAGTCTGGCAAGTAGTGTTAACGTATACACAGAGTCTGGCCAGTAGCGGTAACGTATACACAGAGTCTGGCCAGTAGCGGTAATGTATACACAGAGTCTGGCCAGTAGCGGTAACATATACACAGAGTCTGGCCAGTAGCGGTAACGTATACACAGAGTCTGGCCAGTAGTGGTACTGGTAACGTATACACAGAGTCTGGCCAGTAGCGGTAACGTATACACAGAGTCTGGCCAGTAGTGGTAACGTATACACAGAGTCTGGCCTGTAGTGGTAACGTATACAAAGAGTCTGGCCAGTAGCGGTAACGTATACACAGAGTCTGGTCAGTAGTCGTAACGTATACACAGAGTCTGGCCAGTAGCGGTAACGTATACACAGAGTCTGGCCAGTAGTGGTAACGTATACACAGAGTCTGGCCAGTAGTGGTAACGTATACACAGAGTCTGGTCAGTAGTCGTAACGTATACACAGAGTCTGGCCAGTAGCGGTAACGTATACACAGAGTCTGGCCAGTAGTGGTAACATATACACAGAGTCTGGCCAGTAGTGGTAACGTATACACAGAGTCTGGCCAGTAGTGGTAATGTATACACAGAGTCTGGCCAGTAGGGGTAACGTATACACAGAGACTGGCCAGTAGTGGTAACGTATACACAGAGTCTGGCCAGTAGTGGTAACGTATACACAGAGTCTGGCCAGTAGCGGTAAGGTATACACAGAGTCTGACCAGTAGTGGTAACCTATACACAGAGTCTGGCCAGTAGTGGTAACGTATACACAGAGTCTGGCCAGTAGTGGTAACGTATACACAGAGTCTGGCCAGTAGTGGTAATGTATACACAGAGTCTGGCCAGTAGTGGTAACATATACACAGAGTCTGGCCAGTAGTGGTAACGTATACACAGAGTCTGGCCAGTAGCTGTAACGTATACACAGAGTCTGGCCAGTAGCGGTAACATATACACCGAGTCTGGCCAGCAGCGGTAACGTATACACCGAGTCTGGCCATTAGTGGTAACGTATACACAGAGTCTGGCAAGTAGTGTTAACGTATACACAGAGTCTGGCCAGTAGCGGTAACGTATACACAGAGTCTGGCCAGTAGCGGTAATGTATACACAGAGTCTGGCCAGTAGCGGTAACATATACACAGAGTCTGGCCAGTAGCGGTAACGTATACACAGAGTCTGGCCAGTAGTGGTACTGGTAACGTATACACAGAGTCTGGCCAGTAGCGGTAACGTATACACAGAGTCTGGCCAGTAGTGGTAACGTATACACAGAGTCTGGCCTGTAGTGGTAACGTATACAAAGAGTCTGGCCAGTAGCGGTAACGTATACACAGAGTCTGGTCAGTAGTCGTAACGTATACACAGAGTCTGGCCAGTAGCGGTAACGTATACACAGAGTCTGGCCAGTAGTGGTAACGTATACACAGAGTCTGGCCAGTAGGGGTAACGTATACACAGAGTCTGGCCAGTAGCGGTAACGTATACACAGAGTCTGGCCAGTAGTGGTACTGGTAACATATACACAGAATCTGGCCAGTAGCGGTAACGTAGACACCGAGTCTGGGCAGTAGCGGTAACGTATACACCGAGTCTGGCCATTAGTGGTAACGTATAAACAGAGTCTGGCCAGTAGTGTTAACGTATACACAGAGTCTGGCCAGTAGCGGTAACGTAAACACAGAGTCTGGCCAGTAGCGGTAACGTATACACAGAGTCTGGCCAGTAGTGGTAACGTATACACAGAGTCTGGCCAGTAGTGGTAACATATACACAGAGTCTGGCCAGTAGTGGTAACGTATACACAGAGTGTGGCCAGTAGTGGTAACGTATACACAGAGTCTGGCCAGTAGTGGTAACGTATACACAGAGTCTGGCCAGTAGTGGTAACGTATACACAGAGTCTGGCCAGTAGTGGTAATATATACACAGAGTCTGGCCATAGTGGTAATGTATACACAGAGACTGGTCAGTAGTGGTAACGTATACACAGAGTCTGGCCAGTAGTGGTAACTTATACACAGAGTCTGGCCAGTAGCGGTAAGGTATACACAGAGTCTGACCAGTAGTGGTAACGTATACACAGAGTCTGGCCAGTAGCGGTACCGTATACACAGAGTCTGGCCAGTAGTGGTAACGTATACACAGAGTCTGGCCAGTAGTGGTAATGTATACACAGAGTCTGGCCAGTAGTGGTAACGTATACACAGAGTCTGGCCAGTAGCGGTAACGTATACACAGAGTCTGGCCAGTAGTGGTAACGTATACACAGAGTCTGGCCAGTAGTGGTTACATATACACAGAGTCTGGCCAGTAGTGGTAACGTATACACAGAGTCTGGCCAGTAGTGGTAACGTATACACAGAGTCTGGCCGGTAGTGGTAACGTATACACAGAGTCTGGCCAGTAGTGGTAACGTATACACAGAGTCTGGCCAGTAGTGGTTACATATACACAGAGTCTGGCCAGTAGTGGTAACGTATACACAGAGTCTGGCCAGTAGTGGTAACGTATACACAGAGTCTGGCCGGTAGTGGTAACGTATACACAGAGTCTGGCCAGTAGTGGTAACGTATACACAGAGTCTGGCCAGTAGTGGTTACATATACACAGAGTCTGGCCAGTAGTGGTAACGTATACACAGAGCCTGGCCAGTAGTGGTTACATATACACAGAGTCTGGCCAGTAGTGGTAACGTATACACAGAGTCTGGCCAGTAGCGGTAACGTATACACAGAGTCTGGCCAGTAGCGGTAACGTATACACAGAGTCTGGCCAGTAGCGGTAACGTATACACAGAGTCTGGCCAGTAGCGGTAATGTATACACAGAGTCTGGCCAGTAGGGGTAACATATACACAGAGTCTGGCCAGTAGCGGTAACGTATACACAGAGTCTGGCCAGTAGTGGTACTGGTAACGTATACACAGAATCTGGCCAGTAGCGGTAACGTATACACAGAGTCTGGCCAGTAGCGGTAACGTATACACAGAGTCTGGCCAGTAGCGGTAACGTATACACAGAGTCTGGCCAGTAGTGGTAACATATACACAGAGTCTGGCCAGTAGCGGTAACGTATACACAGAGTCTGGCCAGTAGTGGTAACGTATACACAGAGTCTGGCCAGTAGTGGTAACGTATACACAGAGTCTGGCCAGTAGTGGTAATGTATACACAGAGTCTGGCCAGTAGGGGTAACGTATACACAGAGTCTGGCCAGTAGCGGTAACGTATACACAGAGTCTGGCCAGTAGTGGTACTGGTAACGTATACACAGAATCTGGCCAGTAGCGGTAACGTAGACACCGAGTCTGGCCATTAGTGGTAACTTATAAACAGAGTCTGGCCAGTAGTGTTAACGTATACACAGAGTCTGGCCAGTAGCGGTAACGTATACACAGAGTCTGGCCAGTAGCGGTAACGTATACACAGATTCTGGCCAGTAACGGTAACGTATACACAGAGTCTGGCCAGTAGGGGTAACGTATACACAGAGTCTGGCCAGTAGCGGTAACGTATACACAGAGTCTGGCCAGTAGTGGTACTGGTAACGTATACACAGAATCTGGCCAGTAGCGGTAACGTATACACAGAGTCTGGCCAGTAGCGGTAACGTATACACAGAGCCTGGCCAGTAGCGGTAACGTATACACAGAGTCTGGCCTGTAGTGGTAACGTATACACAGAGCCTGGCCAGTAGCGGTAACGTATACACAGAGTCTGGCCAGTAGTGGTAACTTATACACAGAGTCTGGCCAGTAGCGGTAACGTATACACAGAGTCTGGCCAGTAGTGGTAACGTATACACATAGTCTGGCCTGTAGTGGTAACGTATACACAGAGTCTGGCCAGTAGCGGTAACGTATACACAGAGTCTGGCCAGTAGTGGTAACTTATACACAGAGTCTGGCCAGTAGCGGTAACGTATACACAGAGTCTGGCCAGTAGTGGTAACGTATACACAGAGTCTGGCCAGTAGTGGTAATGTATACACAGAGTCTAGCCACAGGGCCGGCGCTTGTGCAAGGCAGCATAGGCAATCGCCTTAGCGCGCCTCCAGCAGGTGGGCGCCAAGAGCGGGAGATGCCGAAGTGGATCTGCCTGAAAGCATGAGTAAAAATGTTTATGTTGCCTTGCGCTGCAGCTGAGCTGCCTGTAGGGTGCGCACACATAGGAGAACGGAGGAGTCAAGACACAGCTCAATCAACATTCATCTATCTGCGGCTGCGCCCCTGGCTGCAGCTTCCTACATGGCTACATTGTTATGTGGCGTGTGCCGTATGGAGCACGCTTGCGCTGCCTAAGCAGTCAGTGTGGAGTCTGAGAGGGAAATCATGCTTTGCATCATGCATGCCTTGTGCTGCGTGACTCACTGACAGTCACCCCTTTAAGTGAAAAAATTCTTGAGCCACGGCCCACGAGTGACATCCAGATGGCCAGATCGGTACTGAAGGGAGGTAGGATGGCAGGGATCTGAGGGCAGGGGTCTGGTTTGGGGGCGGGGGGAAATTAGAATGCACAGGGCTGCATGAGAAGACAGTGTTGTGTGTGAGATTTGACCGGACAGTTTAAGTGCACAATTGTTTTAGCTCTCTGCAATTCTGCCTATCTTCCACCTTTAATTTGTTAAGGGAGAGTGCATGGGGTTAATAGGGAACTGCCTTGTCAGAGACATCAAAGCTAACAGGTCTGTCCGTGCAGCCAGCCCCCGGACACGAAGGAACGTAGGGGGAGGGGGCTTTTGACCCATGGGAGGAGTAGTTCCATATTTGCTGGAGTGGGGTGGGTTACAGGAGAAGGCCATATAAGGAAGTGGTGAGACGGCCATCTTCAGAAAATAATTTCACGGCAGCAAGAAGTTTTTTATTCTTCTGTCTTGCCTGAAATTTTTTTACCTGCCCCGCAGTAGGAGCTCCTTAAGTAATTGTTTATTACTTCTTGTAGAGGGTTAGGCACATTTGGGGTCGCCCCCCCCCCTACTTATAAATATAAATATATTGGAGCCCTATTAACACATCTAATTCTAGTTGGCAGTGTATGCGGAGCATGGTTGAGTTTGATGCAGTGTTAGGTGTCCCCCCTAGGGGGTAAGTGTCAGTGCAGGCCAAAGCCTGGGGCCTAGTGTACCACCTGAGGCATATGTAGATTATCTGATAAGGGCCCCTTAGAATGACTCAGACCACGCAGCATTATGATCGAAAGCCAATTCTGTTTATTGCACAGTGCAAGCCTTTCTTATAGTAACATACAGGGTTAAGGGGATGACACGTTAGGACCGCATCATCTTACACAGTTATACAGAGTAATTTACAAGGAAAAACTGGAACATGAGTTTCTCATAACAATAATTACATGGTCATAACAAACTACCATCTGCGGAGACAACAAGGTCGCTGGACCATCTTATTGATAGAACATTCTTCTGGGCGTGCGGCCAGGGACTTTCTACAAGGCTAACCGGCTAAAGAAAATACAATAGCAAGCATATATTTCTCACTACAGAATGAACCATTATAATAAAAGTCTAATCATTAAAAAATGGCTGCGGGGAACAAGATGGCTGCCGTCAGGTTCATATTACCCCTAACATACCATCCTTTTATTCTAACAGAATAACATAAAAATAGACAGGCATAGAAAATTAGTAAAGCCTTATATTATGGTAACAGAACTCTATAAAAATACTAAATAGAAAAATATTCCTATGTCGTGATATACTTTTATAGGCTAATTGTAACTGCATATAGGTACAGTCCCTCCAATACCTTCCATCTATCTTCCAGCCTTCCCAAAACTACCGGTCTACCAGCACAGAGACCCAACCAGCCCCCCATCTACCCCCAAACAACGCTGCATCGTCTATCTCTCCACCTGCATTGCTAGCACCCCCCCATATGTCCAACAGTTCCTTTTCCACAGTAAAGCATGACATAGCAACAGCACAACTGTCTCTAGGTGGCCTCTGATCACTTTAAGAACAGTCTTTGTCCATTTGAGAGCGCTGCACCTTGACACTTTGCTATAATACAGTTCTCCAACAGTTCATTTGCAGTAGGGGTGCTTATCCACGGTTCTTCCACAGGGAGATACTGGAAATCTGATGGTTTGTTCATGGGGTAGACAAGGCAACCAGTGGATACCCATGGCAAGCAAACACTCGAGTCACAGGGAGTCTAGGAAGCAAACAGAAACAGTACAGGATGAGTACACACCGCAATACAATCACAATTATGTCCAAATAAAACGTCACTTTCATCCTATGTCATTTAAAATCAAACAAAACATTGTTGATATATAATACAATCTAAATACATTGACATTTCTCAGAGAATAATTTACAACTTCTCTATACACTTTTAAATGTTACTTCATGAATACTACGCAAGTGAAAACCTGTCAGACTTCATCAAGGGCCTGAATGGTTATGCTAAAACTTATGCTAAGGCCTGCCCTGTAGTAAGAATGGAAAAAAAGAAAACAGTCAATAAAAATAAATGAATTTCTTTACACTGTCACTTTGAACTTCTAAAAATAAAAGAACCTCATGTTGCTTTATTCTGGATGGCTGCTATCTATAATGTTTATAATTATCCAACCTAAATTCTCTCACACTCCTGTATGAGGAAAGCATACAAACAGAACATCATTTAAAACTACAAGTTCTTTTAAAGGTAAACACATCTTTATGGTAAGAATTACTCTCTTTGACAAACATCAGGAATGACCAAATTCACTTTGCAGATACCATACTAATTAATAAAAGGGAAAAATACATTTGCTTTCATAAACTATAATTATGCTATTCCCTGAACAAACATTTCTCTGTATATTTACTATAAACTCCTAGCTTAGACGTGTCCTCCTTATGTTCTAAAGGGTGAAGGGTCTAAAATATTATGCTATGTTGCAGCATTTTCCTTAAACCTATTTTCTATACTCAGTGGGCCATTCAATAGAGTACAATACTGCGAAGTTCACAGTTACATTTATCTAAAGGGTTACTTTGTTAAGCACATAAACTACAATGTGCACTAATACCAATGAAGCATATGATTTCTTAGACCAAATATGATCAATAAAAATAAAACAAATACAAGAGAATACAAAACAAGCAATATAAGGAATTGAGTTAAAACAATACTCCCCTAATTTAATTGGTTGACCCTGTAACAGCATAACAGGACCTCCATATCGAGCGGTAAGGCACAGTCCAGAGAAGGATAGTCTTTATGTCCTGAAGACACACATCAGAGGAAACAGTCATGGATTACCCAGAGTCCAGTTCTGGGGCTGGTACCAGCATGCAAAGCAAAAGAATGAATCCAAAGATATTTCAGCACCTTTTACTGCAGTATGATGGTTAAAACAAGCTTGACAAAAGGTCTTTCATCTTTATCTTTTCTTTCTTTAAAGGTTTACTTGCTTTCAATCTTTAATCTTTTGAAGAGTGCACTTATGGAATTTTGCCTGTACAGATTTTACCTAAATATGGAAACTCAAAAATAATTCAGTTAGTATCTTTCAATCTCTGAAGATAGCTGCATAATCTCATCCTGCAAATACAAATATAGTGTTAAGAACAAAATAGAAAAATAAAACATTTTAGGCATCTGAAATTAACACAATAACATTGTACGAGGAGATTCAAAACGTTTTAGGTTCACCTCCTAAAAACAATCACCCCCATTACATAAAGATATTCATCAATACTCATCAATACTTCCCCCATGTTTGAGTGAAACATCTCATGTGACACGCAAACACAAGATAACAAGAAACTAAACGACAAATCATGCACTCCACTCATGCAGAGACAATTCTCAATAGCAAGCAAAAATGAAATACACTTCACAATTCAATATGCTGTCCATACAGCACGCTTCCACACGTAGTCACAAAAGAGAAAAACATAACAAACAAACAGTGAAAACCAATCGTTCTTGTCTTTCACAAAACAAAACATTAACTGCTGACACAAATTTCAAACAACCACAATTAACTTAGAATGCAACACATATTCTGACATTCACTGGAATGCAACACTCTCAGAACACTACAAACAATTAAAAACATCCACTATGTACAAAACTTTGATATCACACAAAGAAAACAATCACAGCAGATGCCCAAAAAACTTCAGTTGCAGATTGCACAAATAAAATTGCGCTTATTTGGGAACGAACAGATAACCACGGTAGCCACTGTTAAAGGGACATTGTAGGATAAATGAAAATTTCATTATTCAGATAGGACTTTTAATTTTAACCAACCTTCCTAGATTAAACCAAACATAGATAGGCTCATATGCTATTTTTTTAAGCCTTTGAGGACTGCCTCTTATCACAGGCTGTATAAATCTCATTACAACCACAAGAGACAAAATACACGTAGGCCATATAAATAAAACCAAAACTGTGATCAGATAAATTAGCAAGTTATATAAATGCAGTAGAATCAGATAAAATGTGCATCATCTGTTTTAGGGGTGTTTATTTGTAGACACCTTATAGACCACGGCTTAGCTGTTAAGCAGCAATCAAAGTCATTGCAATAATAGTGGTAGACTAGTTAATAACCAAATAACTAGATATATTTTAAAGTGTCACTGAAATCACTTCATTAAATAATATCTCATTTATTTATTGAACGCAGTGGGGGTTATTTTAAATAACAAAGAGTTCTGAACTATCTGTGAGATACAGTGTGACAGCCACAGAAATAAAATTATCATTTTTAAGCTATATTCTGTGACAAAATATAATATAAATACTTGTTTCTTTGTAGTGAGCAATTTATAGTTATCATTTTTTATAACATAGAACACCAGTACTGCCGCTTTAAATGTAAAGGACAAATCGTTCTCGACAAAGCCAAACACAAGAGAGAACTTTCTCTTTTTTTTTTTGTGTAAAGAAAACCAAAACATGCACAGTGTTATCAGTCTTTCTCAAGGATAGTGAGGCAAGCTCAAAGTTTCATTTTTACTTAAAGGAAAAAACACTGTTTACTGCTTAAAAATATAAAATTCACACTAAAACTTGATAAATGCTAATTAGTTTAACCACAACAAAATTATTGGATTTAGTATTGTGTATAAATTGATATTCACCATTCTGCAGTTGTCCAGCCAAATATTACAACCATATATAACACAAAAAATAAGCTTTCTACAAAAGAATACTAATACAATTTCCCCTTCAAATGATTCCCAATGATCCGTACAATAAAAAATGCATACTGACGTTCATTAAATAGCCTAAACAAGCATAAGCAGCATAAGAACGCACTCACAGCGGGATGCAGGCTAATTAAAGGGACATTTTAACCAAACTAAAAAATAATCTTTAATTGAAACTGCTAACACAGTGAAATATACTAGTGTTAGGCTTACAGTAAACCTCATCGTCTTTTATGTAAATATTCCCTTAAATTCTCAGATGTTATATCAGTTTTCCTGTATCCCTTTAAATATTTTCACTCCTCTGTTTTTTTCTCGTTTTTTTTTTCTGTCCGCTAGTCTCACGGATCCCTACACTAAAATTGTAGACAACTTATCACTTCAGTTTGCATTACAGCGAGAATTAAGTTATACTGCAAAAATAAATATCTTCTATCTGAACAGCAGATTTAAAATAAATATATACAAAGAAAGGTCTCAAAATATATTTAGCAAACTACTAATACAGTGTTATTGCACTGGTCCTTTAAATAAGAAAATGACAATTTTCTATTGCTCCGTCTACGCACTGAGCTCTGATTTTACAGACAAATATAACATAATGAGATATTCTTATTATCTAAAATTCAACCCATTGCAATCAACTGTGTTTTGAAAGCATAAGACCAGCTACTTCATATATATACAAATAAACTTGCAAATGCAATTTCTCCTATATGTTATACTATGCAGCTTGTATAACAAGTCATGGACAATACATTAATAGCAACACCTTGTTACAGTGGACTGTCCCTTTAAGGACTAACCATTCATCACGTAAATTACATATGTATATCCCAACCATAATTTAGGCTGCTTGTATGATTTACCACACAAATTTCACCTCTGTACTGTAGCATGACCTGCAGATTAATTTACTTGCAACAAAAACGGACGCACTTTTAAATAAATTTTCAATTACAGCTTATAACTATATGTCATTAGGTGCACTAACTCCGTGCACAGACCTTACAAATACAACATATGTTAACCCATTAATCATACCAGAAACAATTTCATATTTACCAGAGCGTGACAAAAAATCACACACACCATCGCACTTTCAAAGCCACTTTCAAAGCCGTTTCTTCACTTGCTAAAACAATATCATATCTTTACATGCCGCAAAACAATTATCACTTAAAACTAAAACTGCATATGAATACCACCTACTTAAAACATGCTGGTGACTTTAAAATACAGGTATATAAAATAACATTACAAAATATCTTCTTAAAACGTCTGATTTCCCAGCAGGGAAACAGAAAGAAACAGTTTCATTTGTACAGCGATACAAACACACACGCTCATTCCATCTCGCATACCAGAGATTCACTCCCTTTTTTCCTTTCTCAGAAAAACATCTATTTCATAGCGTACGACATACATATATATATATATAAACACTAGATTAACTTCTCACCAAGTTCAAAATGTATTTTTTCCTTTTCCGAAACCCCGCAAAATGGCCATTTTTTGCACGGCTTGAGACAATCATTTTCAAATAATACATTCTGTTTTTGGTTTAAAGCAAATCTGTTACACTCATACCACAGTGAGAACTGACAGACCATCACACATTATGCATCTCAATATACAAAATTTCATTTTTGTTACTGCAAGCAAACAAAAAAAATCTTACAAACAGAGCTGCTGTACCAGTTTCTTTTCTTTTTTTTTTTTTTCTTCTGATCTATGTGCGCGCTCAGTGGTGGCCCCCCTTCTTTGCCTGCTACATTCTTTAACACAGAGATTTCTCTATTTATCACACAGAAGTACTCACTGACAGTGTTTTAAAAATATTTCTGTCTTTTGCAAAAACTATTAACTCTTCTTTTCTTTTACCTTATACATGTAATTTTCTCTGTGCAATCTTATCTATAAGCAGTTCCCATTTCTCAACACAATAATAGCCACAATAATAACATGCACAGCCACTTAATATTTTCTACGCACAGCGTAAAAAACCCCCCCACAAACAAAGCAAAGCAAGCATCAGATATCAACATGAGCTTCAGGTGGGTAACAAAACTCTATTATGGGAATGAATATGGGAAACTTCAACACACGTGAGACTCACTCACTGCCAAGTTGCCCGGGGGACCTTATCTTAAAAAATCCTCCCGTCGACTGGCATACATATATTACTTGCGCACTTATCACAGACAGGACTCACAATACCTGTCGTGTCCCAGCACAGGACTGATTACCTGTCTGGAGGGGTATCACAACTGCCGGCAGGACTATAACCTCCGCAAACCTGTGCTTCAACCACAGGAACCCCTTTAACCCTTTATCATATATTATCAACACCTATTACCAGACTAAATTTAGGTTCAAATTCACAGAAGGAAAGCATGGTAGAAGCACTCATACTTACTCCCTGCGAATCCCAGTGTCCTGACGCCAAAACTGTTAGGTGTCCCCCCTAGGGGGTAAGTGTCAGTGCAGGCCAAAGCCTGGGGCCTAGTGTACCACCTGAGGCATATGTAGCTTATCTGATAAGGGCCCCTTAGAATGACTCAGACCACGCAGCATTATGATCGAAAGCCAATTCTGTTTATTGCACAGTGCAAGCCTTTCTTATAGTAACATACAGGGTTAAGGGGATGACACGTTAGGACCGCGTCATCTTACACAGTTATACAGAGTAATTTACAAGGAAAAACTGGAACATGAGTTTCTCATAACAATAATTACATGGTCATAACAAACTACCATCTGCGGAGACAACAAGGTCGCTGGACCATCTTATTGATAGAACATTCTTCTGGGCGTGTGGCCAGGGACTTTCTACAAGGCTAACCGGCTAAAGAAAATACAATAGCAAGCATATATTTCTCACTACAGAATGAACCATTATAATAAAAGTCTAATCATTAAAAAATGGCTGCGGGGAACAAGATGGCTGCCGTCAGGTTCATATTACCCCTAACATGCAGATTGTAACTTTTCTGCATAGGGTAGTCTAGTAGTTTGTCTTCTCTTTCCCTGCAGCCCTGTGTCGTGTGACAGTTGTATTCTCTGTGACTTTGGGCTGTTTTTTCCTGGATTGTCGTGCTGCTGTCTGGTATTGCCGTGTGCGTGTTTGCACTGTCCGTCAGACACCCGGGGTCTATTGTGGCCCCCCCCCCCTTAGTGACTTGTGAGTAGAGGAGATTAGTTGCGGGTCTCTCTTTCCTCAGTTGCATGCTTTGGGAGCCAGTTCATTACAGGAGGTTCAGTTCCACTAACAGCCACCTATGATTGCTGTTCATGGAAGTCTTGCACTACAGTTACAAGTCCCAAGTGAGATGGGGCTACAGATGCTGCGGCGGACCGTGCGGTTGGACTTTTGTCAGATGTCCTGCACATTAGTATCAAGCGGGTAATGTAGTTCACTGTTAGAATGTAGGTCGCGGTGCTACTATATATGCATAGTTTACTTTTCTGCCAGTCGGTTGTATTTTATGATGTAATATACTTAATGTATGTACGTGGTGATTTGTCTTATAACAGCATTGAGGCAACAAGTACAATTGTTAACACACATTAGCAAATTTGGATATGTTTGTTTATTGGCAGTATGAAGTTTTTGGGGCTTGAGTTATGGGGTATTACAGCCAATATCTGCGGAAACACATCCGGGGTGTATTATGGATGCACAGGCTATAAAGCCTATTTGGTGCTACAGCGCATTTTAAAATGAGGCAGCAGCTCATTAGTTATTTCCTGCAGTTTCGGTGATGAAATTACTGGTTTGCTTAACCCTTTTCCCTTAGAGTGCTCGGTTCTTTGGACTTTAGAGTGGCACTTTGGGTACATGTCTCTTACTTTCTCAGTGTCATGCAGATTTGTCACGGGCAATACAGTGTTTATATTGTGGCTTCACCTTAATAAATTTCTGAGTTATATCATGTTACCCTAATGGGGGACTCTATGTTAGTTCCGGCTTTGCTTTGAGGGGGGACTCTGTTAGATCCGGTTTTGGTGGGGTTAACTTTCCCGCCGTTGAGTGTTGGGCGCAATCTAGCTCTCTGCCAGGTCAGTGGCGAGCCTAGGGCATAATATTTCATGAGTCAGTCAGGTAGTAGCAAAAAAAAAATTGGTGTATCTTTGCTGAATGAGGGAATGTGGAGTATATTCCTTATTGTGTAGCAGTGTGTGTATGTGGGTATGTATGTGTGTATATGTATATATATATATATGTATATGTGTGTGTGTGTGTATATGTGTATGTGTGTATATGTATGTATACGCACATAGGATATTCCTTCTTGGGGATCACTAAACTATTTGAAGTTTTTCTCTTGTCAGAAGGTGTTTTCTCTTCTTATGTAAAGTTTGGTGCCATAGAGGATATTCATGTTATGTCTGCTTGTTAATACTAATTTTTGGCTGTATTGGTTTACACTCTATGCTCTGCCTTAAGAGCTTGGAGAGGGTGGTTGATCTTATTTCGTAGGATCCCTTGTTTTGCCTGCCATCTAGTGGCAGTTAACTGTATTTTACATTTAATTTCTTTGAGGTACAGTACAGGCTAGTCAATATTAAATTCCATGATTCATGGGGCATGAAATATTTTGACAACTTATAATTGACTTTTATTATTAAATTGGCTTGTTACCTTGTGGGTATTTGTGACATGCTAAACCTAGGTAGGCTCAAACTGATTTCTGTGCTATTGGTAACGCCTCTTAGCTCAGAGCATGTTGGAAATGTTTTCACAGTTGGACAGTGATAGTTCATCCGGTTATATGAATAACATTGTGCTCTCTCCCGTGGAGTTTTTTAGGGGTTGGCACTGATTGACTGAATTGCATGTCTGTCACAGCAATGTGTTAAGGATTAAGAGGAGATAGGAGGCTCAGATACAAAGTAATCACAGTGGTAACACCTTTTCATATAACTGTTGGTTATGCTAATCTGGGGAACAAGTAAGGGATTTTCTAGTCTTTTAAAATATGAAAATTCCGGTGTAGTCTGTTCCTTTAAGTCTTCATGTTTTGTGGCCTATGAAGGACATAGTCATAGGTATATGATGGCATATAAATATATTTCTATAATTGATAGTATCTAGTTCTATTTACTGGATATTGTGGGAAAAATTATCCTTCTCTAAGTTTTTTTTTCCACTTTTATTCCTCTGAAGCGTTAATATCATGATATGGGGGATATCCAGTTACAATTTCTTTAATAACAAAGAGAGTCACATCGCTGTCAGCGGCGACATCCCTTATGCTATGTAGTATCTAGGGGGCACTAATAGGGTACGGTTATATCTTATGAGCCCGTCGGTTTGTAGTACAGCTTCTTAGGAGCGGACTGCAGCGGTGAAACTTTGGACGGGCCCTGTACCCGTTGGATCTCTATAGAGGTTACCTTGTTTACAGCCTAGAGTTATAGCGCTGCAAAACTCTGTTGGTGCTTTGCATATACCTGATAATGTCGATAATATTATATAGGTGTGTGATAAGTTTATATCGCCCTATTTCGGGGGGAACTCAGATCTTGCATTGCAACTGATATGATTTAACGGTTTTGAGATCACTAATTTGATTGTGTATCCTTTCTGGTTTGGGGATTTCCGGGTCTGTGTCCAATCCTATTGGTTGTGTTTTACATAAGTTTTATCTTGCAGGGACGGTTTACGCAAGGTTTTTCCCACTTATGATTTCTTCGCGATGATCCACTCTGCCTAGTGTAATGTATTGAATGGTTTTACAAGTAATTACATTACCAGCATATCAGCAGATGTAAAGGGGTATTTACCCTGTGGTATCCAAATCCATCTTTAAAGTTTTGGCATTGAGGTCAAGCTGTGTTAACATAGCTTGTAGTGGACATTACGTTCCCCATGGGGTATGGAAGAGATAAGGTAATAAAATGTTAACTTCATATTGTTCTTTACAAGTATGGCTGATTGGTTTATGGACAGATATAAAATAAAGAAGCATGTATATGTACATATGGTGATAAGCTAAAGAGATCTGCTGATACATACAGGCTCAATCCATTTTGTTAGGTTGTGGCTTTAATACATGGTATCAGCTGGTTCAGTTACATAATTAAGCCCTTAAAGGAGCAAATGTAATGCTTTTATACTGTACGGCTTTCTGTTTGCCTGGCCTGCTAATACCCTGGCCTGCTTATGCATCAGGGATAATTTTATGGTAGGGCTGAGGATTGTGGAGGTACCTAGCATCTGATAAGTCGAACGGCTTGCTGTCAGTGATTATTTCCTTTTTATAACTACTGTGGCTGTGGGAATGGAGTGCGGAGCATTGTGATCAAAGGTGGTCTTGAAGAAGGAGATAAGGTCCTCCAGGGAGTCTGCTAGAGTCACGCTCAGGACTTTGCAATCTTGCGGTGGAAACCAATATTTCCTGCCGCATTATCCATGGGAGTATTTACAGTTTGGTAGCGGCCGAGGCAAAGCAGCCTCTTAATTTATTAGTCTTTAAAGGGTGCCAAATGGTGACCTAATTTGGGTATTTTTGTCTTTATTTTGGCGAGTCCGCAATGATTCAGGTGCCCAGATTTCTTGGGAGGCGTGGGGACTGACCGGCGGGAAGGGTAGGTGTTGGTGCGGTTCTTAGTGCGTGACTCACTGACCAGCAAAAAGGGAAGGAGGTGGAATTGGTAATGACTTATTTCTTGAGCTATTACAGTGCTGGTGGCCATGTTTTGTGGGCAGATTTGTTTGGGAACGGGTCAGTGTTGCCCACGCTGCCAACAAGGTGGCGGTGTCAGTAATTGGCATATTATCTGCCCCACCCATAATCCCACGGTCAGGGAATTGAGGGCCTTTGGGTTGCAATGCCTGTGTTGCCATGCGTTGGTGGGAGCCATAAACATTTCTGGGGTTCATTACTCGTGGGCCAATGCCTTAAGTGTTTTTCGTGGCATAACTCCTGGTAGTTCGCACAATTGGGAAACAGAGTGGGGAGAGCATTCCCAGTGTGGAAGGGGTACCTTGGTACGGATGACCGCCCTCTTGGTGTGGTCTTCCATAGTGGAAAAACGGGGTCTGCATGTGCATAAAGTTTGAGTGGAATGGGAAGGATTGATTTCAGTTCAGGGCATTAGAGACGGCGCATTGCATGTGTTGGGGTTTTTTGCTTAAAGGGTTGTGGAGGATGGTACTCCTGCGGGTGTTCATCTGTAATATATGGCCCCATGGGGGGGCTGGGTTATGGGGAGGTGTTTTTTCACGATATCACAAGTGTATTTGCCTCGAGGATTTGGGCAGCCTCTGAACCTGCTGTCTGGGGTTTTTGGTGGCTTTATTAGAGGTGTGGGTAGGTTGAGGTTCTTATAGCCTTTCTGGTTGGGGGTGTTTGAAATTTGGGTGTTTAATTTGTTTAGGGTTGGCCGTTCATATGGTGGTAGGTCTGGTACACATGTGGGTAGTGGGCAAAATTATTGGTCCCGGCGTGCCGCTGAGGTTGAGGAGGAGGGCCTCCAGCCAGGGTTTTGATGATAAAAAAGGCTATTGGATATTTGAGTACGGGGCCCCCAGATTGGTTTGCATGTTGCCGCTGGGAGTGGATTATGGTCAACTGTTCGGGTCTTGAGGGTGCTAGTGGCCCGGGCCGAGGTAAGGATTCGGTTTTCTTGCCTCAAGAGAAGCCTGGTGAATAAGATTATGGAGGTTTGGAGAGGTTTTGTGGGCTTGTACAGGGTTTAACGGTATTATGGTATGCCATGGTTACGATATTGGTTGGAGGGTGGCATGGCTCCATTGTAAAATTAACAGGGAGCAGTAGGTGAACAAGCTGGTTGCAGTCTTATGCGTGGAATACAATGTGTGGTGGGGCATCAGTGATTGGAGGATGCGAGTAATGGTGAATTTTTATTTGCAGGTTGGTGTACACCTTAATGTTTTAGGTTTAAGGTGGTTTCTCTTGGGGCTCCAAGAGATTTTGGTATCTATGGCGTGAGGGGTGGCGGGCTGGTCTGCCTGGCAGTCAGTCCAGTCTTTGGCGGGTGCTAGTTCCCTCACTTCTGCAATTGGACTATGGCCATAAGTGAATGGGTTAATCTCCCCACGGGGTGGGAGAGCAGGTTAAGTAGCTTCTTGGACATGGGGTTCCTTGGAGCTTGGTGGTTTTAAAGAAATAACGGACTTATTTAAGTCCAGGTGAATTTATACACGGCCTGGTCAACAAGAAAAGGGAGCTTAATGAATTAAGTTTGGGAGCTAGCATCTTCAGAGTTAATGGATTTTATATGGTTCAAAGATTTATTGATTTGGTGTTTTAAATTTGGTATTTAATAAACAGGCTGTGGCCAGTATTTTACCAAGCAACAAGTGTCTGTGTATTCTTTAATTGTTGGATGAGTTAAGGTAACTTAAGTTTATTAAAAGGGGACGGCAATCGACGACTCGGGGGGGTCATGCGGAGGAGGGACGTCTTCTAAAGTTGTAGAGAGAGACAATAAATTAACGGGGGAAGGAAGAGTAGGAAGCCAGGCCAGCAGCTGGAATGTCTGCTCATTTCTTTTTTTTTTTAAAGCTTCTTTGCTCCCTACCTCTGATATATGAGCTGCAACGGACCTTCACCTTCCGGCCCTGCTATATGTAAGAGCCAGAGTTGTGAACCTTACTACAGTTTGTGAATTTTTTTCATTACTTTAGTCTAGGAAATCAAAGTATTTAACCCCTTGCTCACCATAGAGGGCTCTCATACCTTATGTTAGTAGTAGATGTGCAGCCCTCTAAGGCAGTCAAGTGCTTAAATAATTTGATTTAAAAGTTTACTTATACTATTAATAATGTAATAATTTTATTTTTTAATTTTATGCAAACACCTTTAATTATTTAATGCATTAAAAATGTTAAATGGTCTATGCATCCTGAAAAGGAGGGTTAATATTTTAATGTTTTCTATTTTTTGTTTTTTTTTAGTAAAATTAATATATTTATCTAAATATTTTAGTACAATTTTGGGCTAGTGTTTCCCCTTAAATGGCAAAAGTTTTTCATATGTGTGAGTGTTTGTGCATCTATTGTTTTTAATAACTTAAAAATATATTAATCCCCCATGTGTGTGTATTTAATGCTTTTAATACCCGCCCCCACCACCACATCCCTCCAGTTCTTAGCTTTAATGTTCAGTATTTTTGTGGAGGACAACTGGCAACCCTGGCCAACAGCGGCAGAGTGATTTCGGTGTGGCCCGGGAGTGGCACTGTGATTGACTGCTGATTATTTTGAACTGAAGTTTGGCAAGTGGCTACCTGCCTTGTGCCTTCTGTTATACCGTACAAATTGGTCAGTACTAGCTGTGTCCCTGTGGTTAAAAGTTTTTAATATGCGTTTGTCTAGTATGTTCTGTAAATGCCCCAGGTGTATAAATATTAAATATGGCTTACATTAGTTCAATGTGCTTGTCCTGATGCACCCACCCACGCCCACACACATACATACACTTACATATAAACACATACACATACATATGCTTATTCACACACTACAAACATACACTCATGCACTCACATATACTACTCGCACACATACGCACCACTACACACACAAACTTACATACAAATACATACACACACATACATACACATTTACACACTGCAAATACATACACACATACACTGACATACATACATACATTACTCACACACACAAACAAATACAAATATATACACACATACATACACATTCACACACTACAAACATAGATTCATACATACATACATACATACTGTACATATACCACTCATGCACATACGCATTACGCACCATTACACACACACACTTACATACAAACACATACATTCACACACATGCACAGATGGACAGACATACACACATAAATACAGACACACACATACAGGGATGTCTGCACACACACATACATACATACACTACTCACACACTGGTACACACACAAATATACATTCAAATGGGGAATATATAATCTCTATAATTATAGATAAAATAGTTATCTGTAGGTTTTGTTAGCACATCTCTGTAACAGTTTGTTAAAGACTAGAAATTGAATGGTTTGTAATCGGGAAGGGGGACAGCAAAATGTATCCTCGCCTGTGTGGTCAAAAATCCTAGCACCGGCCCTGTCTGGCCAGTAGTGGTAATATATACACAGAGTCTGGCCAGTAGTGGTAATGTATACACAGAGTCTGGCCAGTAGTGGTAACGTATACACAGAGCCTGGCCAGTAGTGGTAACGTATACACAGAGTCTGGCCAGTAGTGTTAAAGTATACACAGAGTCTGACCAGTAGTGGTAACGTATACACAGAGTCTGGCCAGTAGCAGTACCGTATACACAGAGTCTGGCTAGTAGTGGTAACATATACACAGAGTCTGGCCAGTAGTGGTAATGTATACACAGAGTCTGGCCAGTAGTGGTAACGTATACACAGAGTCTGGCCAGTAGCGGTAACGTATACACAGAGTCTGGCCAGTAGTGGTAATATATACACAGAATCTGGCCAGTAGTGGTAATGTATACACAGAGTCTGGCCAGTAGTGGTAACGTATACACAGAGTCTGGCCAGTAGTGGTAATGTATACACAGAGTCTGGCCAGTAGCGGTAAGGTATACACAGAGTCTGACCAGTAGTGGTATTGTATACACAGAGTCTGGCCAGTAGCGGTACCGTATACACAGAGTCTGGCCAGTAGTGGTAACGTATACACAGAGTCTGGCCAGTAGTGGTAATGTATACACAGAGTCTGGCCAGTAGTGGTAACGTATACACAGAGTCTGGCCAGTAGCGGTAACGTATACACAGAGTCTGGCCAGTAGCGGTAACGTATACACCGAATCTGGCCAGTAGCGGTAACGTATACACCTAGTCTGGCCATTAGTGGTAACTTATACACAGAGTCTGGCCAGTAGTGTTAACGTATACACAGAGTCTGGCCAGTAGCGGTAACGTATACACAGAGTCTGGCCAGTAGTGGTAACGTATACACAGAGTCTGGCCAGTAGTGGTAACGTATACACAGAGTCTGGCCAGTAGCGGTAACGTATACACAGAGTCTGGCCAGTAGTGGTAATGGTAACGTATACACAGAATCTGGCCAGTAGTGGTAACGTATACACAGAGTCTGGCCAGTAGCGGTAACGTATACACAGAGTCTGGCCAGTAGCGGTAACGTATACACAGAGTCTGGCCTGTAGTGGTAACGTATACACAGAGTCTGGCCAGTAGCGGTAACGTATACACAGAGTCTGGCCAGTAGTGGTAACGTATACACAGAGTCTGGCCAGTAGCGGTAACGTATACACAGAGTCTGGCCAGTAGTGGTAATGTATACACAGAGTCTGGCCAGTAGTGGTAACGTATACACAGAGTCTGGCCAGTAGCGGTAACGTATACACAGAGTCTGGCCAGTAGCGGTAACGTATACACCGAATCTGGCCAGTAGCGGTAACGTATACACCTAGTCTGGCTATTAGTGGTAACTTATACACAGAGTCTGGCCAGTAGTGTTAACGTATACACAGAGTCTGGCCAGTAGCGGTAACGTATACACAGAGTCTGGCCAGTAGCGGTAACGTATACACAGAGTCTGGCCAGTAGTGGTAAGGTATACACAGAGTCTGACCAGTAGTGGTATTGTATACACAGAGTCTGGCCAGTAGCGGTACCGTATACACAGAGTCTGGCCAGTAGTGGTAACGTATACACAGAGTCTGGCCAGTAGTGATAACGTATACACAGAGTCTGGCCAGTAGTGGTACCATATACACAGAGTCTGGCTAGTAGTGGTAACGTATACACAGAGTCTGGCCAGTAGTGGTAACGTATACACAGAGTCGGGATAGTAGTGGTAACGTATACACAGAGTCTGGCTAGTAGTGGTAACGTATACACAGAGTCTGGCCAGTAGTGGTAATATATACACAGAATCTGGCCAGTAGTGGTAATGTATAAACAGAGTCTGGCCAGTAGTGGTAACGTATACACAGAGTCTGGCCAGTAGTGGTAATGTATACACAGAGTCTGGCCAGTAGCGGTAAGGTATACACCGAATCTGGCCAGTAGCGATAACGTATACACAGAGTCTGGCCAGTAGTGGTACTGGTAACGTATACACAGAGTCTGGCCAGTAGCGGTAACGTATACACAGAGTCTGGCCAGTAGTGGTAACGTATACACAGAGTCTGGCCAGTAGTGGTACCATATACACAGAGTCTGGCTAGTAGTGGTAACGTATACACAGAGTCCGGCCAGTAGTGGTAACGTATACACAGAGTCTGGATAGTAGTGGTAACGTATACACAGAGTCTGGCTAGTAGTGGTAACGTATACACAGAGTCTGGCCAGTAGTGGTAATGTATACACAGAATCTGGCCAGTAGTGGTAATGTATACACAGAGTCTGGCCAGCAGTGGTAACGTATACACAGAGTCTGGCCAGTAGTGGTAATGTATACACAGAGTCTGGCCAGTAGCGGTAAGGTATACACAGAGTCTGACCAGTAGTGGTATTGTATACACAGAGTCTGGCCAGTAGCGGTACCGTATACACAGAGTCTGGCCAGTAGTGGTAACGAATACACAGAGTCTGGCCAGTAGTGGTAATGTATACACAGAGTCTGGCCAGTAGTGGTAACGTATACACAGAGTCTGGCCAGTAGCGGTAACGTATACACAGAGTCTGGCCAGTAGCGGTAACGTATACACCGAATCTGGCCAGTAGCGGTAACGTATTCACCTAGTCTGGCTATTAGTGGTAACTTATACACAGAGTCTGGCCAGTAGTGTTAACGTATACACAGAGTCTGGCCAGTAGCGGTAACGTATACACAGAGTCTGGCCAGTAGTGGTAAGGTATACACAGAGTCTGACCAGTAGTGGTATTGTATACACAGAGTCTGGCCAGTAGCGGTACCGTATACACAGAGTCTGGCCAGTAGTGGTAACGTATACACAGAGTCTGGCCAGTAGCGATAACGTATACACAGAGTCTGGCCAGTAGCGGTAACGTATACACAGAGTCTGGCCAGTAGCGGTAACGTATACACAGAGTCTGGCCAGTAGTGGTAACGTATACACAGAGTCTGGCCAGTAGCGGTAACGTATACACAGAGTCTGGCCAGTAGTGGTACTGGTAACGTATACACAGAATCTGGCCAGTAGCGGTAACGTATACACAGAGTCTGGCCAGTAGCGATAACGTATACACAGAGTCTGGCCAGTAGCGGTAACGTATACACAGAGTCTGGCCAGTAGCGGTAACGTATACACAGAGTCTGGCCAGTAGCGGTAACGTATACACCGAATCTGGCCAGTAGCGGTAACGTATACACCTAGTCTGGCCATTAGTGGTAACTTATACACAGAGTCTGGCCAGTAGTGTTAACGTATACACAGAGTCTGGCCAGTAGCGGTAACGTATACACAGAGTCTGGCCAGTAGCGGTAGTGTATACACAGAGTCTGGCCAGTAGTGGTAACGTATACACAGAGTCTGGCCAGTAGCGGTAACGTATACACAGAGTCTGGCCAGTAGTGGTACTGGTAACGTATACACAGAATCTGGCCAGTAGCGATAAAGTATACACAGAGTCTGGCCAGTAGCGATAACGTATACACAGAGTCTGGCCAGTAGTGGTAACGTATACACAGAGTCTGGCCAGTAGCGGTAACGTATACACAGAGTCTGGCCTGTAGTGGTAACGTATACACAGAGTCTGGCCAGTAGTGGTAACGTATACACAGAGTCTGGCCAGTAGCGGTAACGTATACACAGAGTCTGGCCAGTAGTGGTAATGTATACACAGAGTCTGGCCAGTAGTGGTAATATATACACAGAGTCTGGCCAGTAATGGTAACGTATACACAGAGTCTGGCCAGTAGTGGTAACGTATACACAGAGTCTGGCCAGTAGCGATAACGTATACACAGAGTCTGGCCAGTAGTGGTACTGGTAACGTATACACAGAGTCTGGCCAGTAGCGGTAACGTATACACAGAGTCTGGCCAGTAGTGGTAACGTATACACAGAGTCTGGCCAGTAGTGGTACCATATACACAGAGTCTGGCTAGTAGTGGTAACGTATACACAGAGTCTGGCCAGTAGTGGTAACGTATACACAGAGTCTGGATAGTAGTGGTAACGTATACACAGAGTCTGGCTAGTAGTGGTAACGTATACACAGAGTCTGGCCAGTAGTGGTAACGTATACACAGAGTCTGGCCAGTAGTGGTACCATATACACAGAGTCTGGCTAGTAGTGGTAACGTATACACAGAGTCTGGCTAGTAGTGGTAACGTATACACAGAGTCTGGCCAGTAGTGGTAACGTATACACAGAGTCTGGCCAGTAGTGGTAACGTATACACAGAGTCTGGCCAGTAACGATAACGTATACACAGAGTCTGTCCAGTAGTGGTACTGGTAACGTATACACAGAGTCTGGCCAGTAGCGGTAACGTATACACAGAGTCTGGCCAGTAGTGGTAACGTATACACAGAGTCTGGCCAGTAGTGGTACCATATACACAGAGTCTGGCCTGTAGTGGTAACGTATACACAGAGTCTGGCCAGTAGCGGTAACGTATACACAGAGTCTGGCCAGTAGCGGTAACGTATACACAGAGTCTGGCCAGTAGTGGTAATGTATACACAGAGTCTGGCCAGTAGTGGTAATATATATACAGAGTCTGGCCAGTAGTGGTAACGTATACACAGAGTCTGGCCAGTAGTGGTAACGTATACACAGAGTCTGGCCAGTAGCGATAACGTATACACAGAGTCTGGCCAGTAGTGGTACTGGTAACGTATACACAGAGTCTGGCCAGTAGCGGTAACGTATACACAGAGTCTGGCCAGTAGTGGTAACGTATACACAGAGTCTTGCCAGTAGTGGTACCATATACACAGAGTCTGGCTAGTAGTGGTAACGTATACACAGAGTCTGGCAAGTAGTGGTAACGTATACACAGAGTCTGGATAGTAGTGGTAACGTATACACAGAGTCTGGCTAGTAGTGGTAACGTATACACAGAGTCTGGCCAGTAGTGGTAATGTATACACAGAGTCTGGCCAGTAGTGGTACCATATACACAGAGTCTGGCTAGTAGTGGTAACGTATACACAGAGTCTGGCCAGTAGTGGTAACGTATACACAGAGTCTGGATAGTAGTGGTAACGTATACACAGAGTCTGGCCAGTAGTGGTAACGTATACACAGAGTCTGGCCAGTAGCGATAACGTATACACAGGGTCTGGCCAGTAGTGGTACTGGTAACGTATACACAGAGTCTGGCCAGTAGCGGTAACGTATACACAGAGTCTGGCCAGTAGTGGTAACGTATACACAGAGTCTGGCCAGTAGTGGTACCATATACACAGAGTCTGGCTAGTAGTGGTAACGTATACACAGAGTCTGGCCAGTAGTGGTAACGTATACACAGAGTCTGGATAGTAGTGGTAACGTATACACAGAGTCTGGCTAGTAGTGGTAACGTATACACAGAGTCTGGCCAGTAGTGGTAACGTATACACAGAGTCTGGCCAGTAGTGGTAACGTATACACAGAGTCTGGCCAGTAGCGGTAACGTATACACAGAGTCTGGCCAGTAGTGGTAACGTATACACAGAGTCTGGCCAGTAGTGGTACCATATACACAGAGTCTGGCTAGTAGTGGTAACGTATACACAGAGTCTGGCCAGTAGTGGTAACGTATACACAGAGTCTGGATAGTAGTGGTAACGTATACACAGAGTCTGGCTAGTAGTGGTAACGTATACACAGAGTCTGGCCAGTAGTGGTAACGTATACACAGAGTCTGGCCAGTAGTGGTAACGTATACACAGAGTCTGGCCAGTAGTGGTAACGTATACACAGAGTCTGGCCAGTAGTGGTAACGTATACACAGAGTCTGGCCAGTAGTGGTAATGTATACACAGAGTCTGGCCAGTAGTGGTAATGTATACACAGAGTCTGGCCAGTAGTGGTACCATATACACAGAGTCTGGCTAGTAGTGGTAACGTATACACAGAGTCTGGCCAGTAGTGGTAACGTATACACAGAGTCTGGATAGTAGTGGTAACGTATACACAGAGTCTGGCTAGTAGTTGTAACGTATACACAGAGTCTGGCCAGTAGTGGTAATATATACACAGAATCTGGCCAGTAGTGGTAATGTATACACAGAGTCTGGCCAGTAGTGGTAACGTATACACAGAGTCTGGCCAGTAGTGGTAATGTATACACAGAGTCTGGCCAGTAGCGGTAAGGTATACACAGAGTCTGACCAGTAGTGGTATTGTATACACAGAGTCTGGCCAGTAGCGGTACCGTATACACAGAGTCTGGCCAGTAGTGGTAACGTATACACAGAGTCTGGCCAGTAGTGGTAACGTATACACAGAGTCTGGATAGTAGTGGTAACGTATACACAGAGTCTGGCTAGTAGTGGTAACGTATACACAGAGTCTGGCCAGTAGTGGTAACGTATACACAGAGTCTGGCCAGTAGTGGTACCATATACACAGAGTCTGGCTAGTAGTGGTAACGTATACACAGAGTCTGGCTAGTAGTGGTAACGTATACACAGAGTCTGGCCAGTAGTGGTAACGTATACACAGAGTCTGGCCAGTAGTGGTAACGTATACACAGAGTCTGGCCAGTAACGATAACGTATACACAGAGTCTGTCCAGTAGTGGTACTGGTAACGTATACACAGAGTCTGGCCAGTAGCGGTAACGTATACACAGAGTCTGGCCAGTAGTGGTAATGTATACACAGAGTCTGGCCAGTAGTGGTAATATATATACAGAGTCTGGCCAGTAGTGGTAACGTATACACAGAGTCTGGCCAGTAGTGGTAACGTATACACAGAGTCTGGCCAGTAGCGATAACGTATACACAGAGTCTGGCCAGTAGTGGTACTGTTAACGTATACACAGAGTCTGGCCAGTAGCGGTAACGTATACACAGAGTCTGGCCAGTAGTGGTAACGTATACACAGAGTCTTGCCAGTAGTGGTACCATATACACAGAGTCTGGCTAGTAGTGGTAACGTATACACAGAGTCTGGCCAGTAGTGGTAACGTATACACAGAGTCTGGATAGTAGTGGTAACGTATACACAGAGTCTGGCTAGTAGTGGTAACGTATACACAGAGTCTGGCCAGTAGTGGTAACGTATACACAGAGTCTGGCCAGTAGTGGTACCATATACACAGAGTCTGGCTAGTAGTGGTAACGTATACACAGAGTCTGGCCAGTAGTGGTAACGTATACACAGAGTCTGGATAGTAGTGGTAACGTATACACAGAGTCTGGCCAGTAGTGGTAACGTATACACAGAGTCTGGCCAGTAGCGATAACGTATACACAGGGTCTGGCCAGTAGTGGTACTGGTAACGTATACACAGAGTCTGGCCAGTAGCGGTAACGTATACACAGAGTCTGGCCAGTAGTGGTAACGTATACACAGAGTCTGGCCAGTAGTGGTAACATATACACAGAGTCTGGCTAGTAGTGGTAACGTATACACAGAGTCTGGCCAGTAGTGGTAACGTATACACAGAGTCTGGATAGTAGTGGTAACGTATACACAGAGTCTGGCTAGTAGTGGTAACGTATACACAGAGTCTGGCCAGTAGTGGTAACGTATACACAGAGTCTGGCCAGTAGTGGTAACGTATACACAGAGTCTGGCCAGTAGCGGTAACGTATACACAGAGTCTGGCCAGTAGTGGTAACGTATACACAGAGTCTGGCCAGTAGTGGTACCATATACACAGAGTCTGGCTAGTAGTGGTAACGTATACACAGAGTCTGGCCAGTAGTGGTAACGTATACACAGAGTCTGGATAGTAGTGGTAACGTATACACAGAGTCTGGCTAGTAGTGGTAACGTATACACAGAGTCTGGCCAGTAGTGGTAACGTATACACAGAGTCTGGCCAGTAGTGGTTACGTATACACAGAGTCTGGCCAGTAGTGGTAACGTATACACAGAGTCTGGCCAGTAGTGGTAACGTATACACAGAGTCTGGCCAGTAGTGGTAATGTATACACAGAGTCTGGCCAGTAGTGGTAATGTATACACAGAGTCTGGCCATTAGTGGTACCATATACACAGAGTCTGGCTAGTAGTGGTAACGTATACACAGAGTCTGGCCAGTAGTGGTAACGTATACACAGAGTCTGGATAGTAGTGGTAACGTATACACAGAGTCTGGCTAGTAGTTGTAACGTATACACAGAGTCTGGCCAGTAGTGGTAATATATACACAGAATCTGGCCAGTAGTGGTAATGTATACACAGAGTCTGGCCAGTAGTGGTAACGTATACACAGAGTCTGGCCAGTAGTGGTAATGTATACACAGAGTCTGGCCAGTAGCGGTAAGGTATACACAGAGTCTGACCAGTAGTGGTATTGTATACACAGAGTCTGGCCAGTAGCGGTAACGTATACACAGAGTCTGGCCAGTAGTGGTAACGTATACACAGAGTCTGGCCAGTAGTGGTAATGTATACACAGAGTCTGGCCAGTAGTGGTAACGTATACACAGAGTCTGGCCAGTAGCGGTAACGTATACACAGAGTCTGGACAGTAGCGGTAACGTATACACCGAATCTGGCCAGTAGCGGTAACGTATACACCTAGTCTGGCTATTAGTGGTAACTTATACACAGAGTCTGGCCAGTAGTGTTAACGTATACACAGAGTCTGGCCAGTAGTGGTAACGTATACACAGAGTCTGGCCAGTAGTGGTAACGTATACACAGAGTCTGGCCAGTAGTGGTAACGTATACACAGAGTCTGGCCAGTAGCGGTAACGTATACACAGAGTCTGGCCAGTAGTGGTACTGGTAACGTATACACAGAATCTGGCCAGTAGTGGTATTGTATACACAGAGTCTGGCCAGTAGCGGTAACGTATACACAGAGTCTGGCCAGTAGTGGTAACGTATACACAGAGTCTGGCCAGTAGTGGTAATGTATACACAGAGTCTGGCCAGTAGTGGTAACGTATACACAGAGTCTGGCCAGTAGTGGTAACGTATACACAGAGTCTGGCCAGTAGTGGTAACGTATACACAGAGTCTGGATAGTAGTGGTAACGTATACACAGAGTCTGGCTAGTAGTGGTAACGTATACACAGAGTCTGGCCAGTAGTGGTAACGTATACACAGAGTCTGGCCAGTAGTGGTACCATATACACAGAGTCTGGCTAGTAGTGGTAACGTATACACAGAGTCTGGCTAGTAGTGGTAACGTATACACAGAGTCTGGCCAGTAGTGGTAACGTATACACAGAGTCTGGCCAGTAGTGGTAACGTATACACAGAGTCTGGCCAGTAACGATAACGTATACACAGAGTCTGTCCAGTAGTGGTACTGGTAACGTATACACAGAGTCTGGCCAGTAGCGGTAACGTATACACAGAGTCTGGCCAGTAGTGGTAATGTATACACAGAGTCTGGCCAGTAGTGGTAATATATATACAGAGTCTGGCCAGTAGTGGTAACGTATACACAGAGTCTGGCCAGTAGTGGTAACGTATACACAGAGTCTGGCCAGTAGCGATAACGTATACACAGAGTCTGGCCAGTAGTGGTACTGTTAACGTATACACAGAGTCTGGCCAGTAGCGGTAACGTATACACAGAGTCTGGCCAGTAGTGGTAACGTATACACAGAGTCTTGCCAGTAGTGGTACCATATACACAGAGTCTGGCTAGTAGTGGTAACGTATACACAGAGTCTGGCCAGTAGTGGTAACGTATACACAGAGTCTGGATAGTAGTGGTAACGTATACACAGAGTCTGGCTAGTAGTGGTAACGTATACACAGAGTCTGGCCAGTAGTGGTAACGTATACACAGAGTCTGGCCAGTAGTGGTACCATATACACAGAGTCTGGCTAGTAGTGGTAACGTATACACAGAGTCTGGCCAGTAGTGGTAACGTATACACAGAGTCTGGATAGTAGTGGTAACGTATACACAGAGTCTGGCCAGTAGTGGTAACGTATACACAGAGTCTGGCCAGTAGCGATAACGTATACACAGGGTCTGGCCAGTAGTGGTACTGGTAACGTATACACAGAGTCTGGCCAGTAGCGGTAACGTATACACAGAGTCTGGCCAGTAGTGGTAACGTATACACAGAGTCTGGCCAGTAGTGGTAACATATACACAGAGTCTGGCTAGTAGTGGTAACGTATACACAGAGTCTGGCCAGTAGTGGTAACGTATACACAGAGTCTGGATAGTAGTGGTAACGTATACACAGAGTCTGGCCAGTAGTGGTAACGTATACACAGAGTCTGGCCAGTAGTGGTAACGTATACACAGAGTCTGGCCAGTAGTGGTAACGTATACACAGAGTCTGGCCAGTAGCGGTAACGTATACACAGAGTCTGGCCAGTAGTGGTAACGTATACACAGAGTCTGGCCAGTAGTGGTACCATATACACAGAGTCTGGCTAGTAGTGGTAACGTATACACAGAGTCTGGCCAGTAGTGGTAACGTATACACAGAGTCTGGATAGTAGTGGTAACGTATACACAGAGTCTGGCTAGTAGTGGTAACGTATACACAGAGTCTGGCCAGTAGTGGTAACGTATACACAGAGTCTGGCCAGTAGTGGTAACGTATACACAGAGTCTGGCCAGTAGTGGTAACGTATACACAGAGTCTGGCCAGTAGTGGTAACGTATACACAGAGTCTGGCCAGTAGTGGTAATGTATACACAGAGTCTGGCCAGTAGTGGTAATGTATACACAGAGTCTGGCCAGTAGTGGTACCATATACACAGAGTCTGGCTAGTAGTGGTAACGTATACACAGAGTCTGGCCAGTAGTGGTAACGTATACACAGAGTCTGGATAGTAGTGGTAACGTATACACAGAGTCTGGCTAGTAGTTGTAACGTATACACAGAGTCTGGCCAGTAGTGGTAATATATACACAGAATCTGGCCAGTAGTGGTAATGTATACACAGAGTCTGGCCAGTAGTGGTAACGTATACACAGAGTCTGGCCAGTAGTGGTAATGTATACACAGAGTCTGGCCAGTAGCGGTAAGGTATACACAGAGTCTGACCAGTAGTGGTATTGTATACACAGAGTCTGGCCAGTAGCGGTAACGTATACACAGAGTCTGGCCAGTAGTGGTAACGTATACACAGAGTCTGGCCAGTAGTGGTAATGTATACACAGAGTCTGGCCAGTAGTGGTAACGTATACACAGAGTCTGGCCAGTAGCGGTAACGTATACACAGAGTCTGGACAGTAGCGGTAACGTATACACCGAATCTGGCCAGTAGCGGTAACGTATACACCTAGTCTGGCTATTAGTGGTAACTTATACACAGAGTCTGGCCAGTAGTGTTAACGTATACACAGAGTCTGGCCAGTAGTGGTAACGTATACACAGAGTCTGGCCAGTAGTGGTAACGTATACACAGAGTCTGGCCAGTAGTGGTAACGTATACACAGAGTCTGGCCAGTAGCGGTAACGTATACACAGAGTCTGGCCAGTAGTGGTACTGGTAACGTATACACAGAATCTGGCCAGTAGCGGTAACGTATACACAGAGTCTGGCCAGTAGCGATAACGTATACACAGAGTCTGGCCAGTAGCGGTAACGTATACACAGAGTCTGGCCAGTAGCGGTAACGTATTCACAGAGTCTGGCCTGTAGTGGTAACGTATACACAGAGTCTGGCCAGTAGCGGTAACGTATACACAGAGTCTGGCCAGTAGTGGTAATGTATACACAGAGTCTGGCCAGTAGTGTTAATATATACACAGAGTCTGGCCAGTAGTGGTAACGTATACACAGAGTCTGGCCAGTAGTGGTAACGTATACACAGAGTCTGGCCAGTAGCGATAACGTATACACAGAGTCTGGCCAGTAGTGGTACTGGTAACGTAAACACAGAGTCTGGCCAGTAGCGGTAACGTATACACAGAGTCTGGCCAGTAGTGGTAACGTATACACAGAGTCTGGCCAGTAGTGGTACCATATACACAGAGTCTGGCTAGTAGTGGTAACGTATACACAGAGTCTGGCCAGTAGTGGTAACGTATACACAGAGTCTGGATAGTAGTGGTAACGTATACACAGAGTCTGGCTAGTAGTGGTAACGTATACACAGAGTCTGGCCAGTAGTGGTAACGTATACACAGAGTCTGGCCAGTAGTGGTACCATATACACAGAGTCTGGCCAGTAGTGGTAACGTATACACAGAGTCTGTCCAGTAGCGGTAACGTATACACAGAGTCTGTCCAGTAGCGGTAACGTATACACAGAGTCTGACCAGTAGCGGTAACGTATACACAGAGTCTGGCCAGTAGTGGTAATGTATACACAGAGTCTGGCCAGTAGTGGTAACGTATACACAGAGTCTGGCCAGTAGTGGTACCATATACACAGTCTGGCCAGTAGTGGTAACGTATACACAGAGTCTGTCCAGTAGCAGTAACGTATACACAGAGTCTGTCCAGTAGCGGTAACGTATACACAGAGTCTGGCCAGTAGCGGTAACGTATACACAGAGTCTGGCCAGTAGTGGTAACGTATACACAGAGTCTGGCCAGTAGTGGTACCATATACACAGAGTCTGGCCTGTAGTGGTAACGTATACACAGAGTCTGGCCAGTAGCGGTAACGTATACACAGAGTCTGGCCAGTAGCGGTAACGTATACACAGAGTCTGGCCAGTAGTGGTACCATATACACAGAGTCTGGCCAGTAGTGGTAATATATACACAGAGTCTGGCCAGTAGTGGTAACGTATACACAGAGTCTGGCCAGTAGTGGTAATATATACACAGAGTCTGGCCAGTAGCGGTAACGTATACACAGAGTCTGGCCAGTAGCGATAACGTATACACAGAGTCTGGCCAGTAGCGGTAACGTATACACAGAGTCTGGCCAGTAGCGGTAACGTATACACAGAGTCTGGCCTGTAGTGGTAACGTATACACAGAGTCTGGCCAGTAGCGGTAACGTATACACAGAGTCTGGCCAGTAGTGGTAATGTATACACAGAGTCTGGCCAGTAGTGGTAATATATACACAGAGTCTGGCCAGTAGTGGTAACGTATACACAGAGTCTGGCCAGTAGTGGTAACGTATACACAGAGTCTGGCCAGTAGCGATAACGTATACACAGAGTCTGGCCAGTAGTGGTACTGGTAACGTAAACACAGAGTGTGGCCAGTAGCGGTAACGTATACACAGAGTCTGGCCAGTAGTGGTAACGTATACACAGAGTCTGGCCAGTAGTGGTACCATATACACAGAGTCTGGCTAGTAGTGGTAACGTATACACAGAGTCTGGCCAGTAGTGGTAACGTATACACAGAGTCTGGATAGTAGTGGTAACGTATACACAGAGTCTGGCTAGTAGTGGTAACGTATACACAGAGTCTGGCCAGTAGTGGTAACGTATACACAGAGTCTGGCCAGTAGTGGTACCATATACACAGAGTCTGGCCAGTAGTGGTAACGTATACACAGAGTCTGTCCAGTAGCGGTAACGTATACACAGAGTCTGTCCAGTAGCGGTAACGTATACACAGAGTCTGACCAGTAGCGGTAACGTATACACAGAGTCTGGCCAGTAGTGGTAATGTATACACAGAGTCTGGCCAGTAGTGGTAACGTATACACAGAGTCTGGCCAGTAGTGGTACCATATACACAGTCTGGCCAGTAGTGGTAACGTATACACAGAGTCTGTCCAGTAGCAGTAACGTATACACAGAGTCTGTCCAGTAGCGGTAACGTATACACAGAGTCTGGCCAGTAGCGGTAACGTATACACAGAGTCTGGCCAGTAGTGGTAACGTATACACAGAGTCTGGCCAGTAGTGGTACCATATACACAGAGTCTGGCCTGTAGTGGTAACGTATACACAGAGTCTGGCCAGTAGCGGTAACGTATACACAGAGTCTGGCCAGTAGCGGTAACGTATACACAGAGTCTGGCCAGTAGTGGTACCATATACACAGAGTCTGGCCAGTAGTGGTAATATATACACAGAGTCTGGCCAGTAGTGGTAACGTATACACAGAGTCTGGCCAGTAGTGGTAACGTATACACAGAGTCTGGCCAGTAGCGATAACGTATACACAGAGTCTGGCCAGTAGTGGTACTGGTAACGTATACACAGAGTCTGGCCAGTAGCGGTAACGTATACACAGAGTCTGGCCAGTAGTGGTAACGTATACACAGAGTCTGGCCAGTAGTGGTACCATATACACAGAGTCTGGCTAGTAGTGGTAACGAATACACAGAGTCTGGCCAGTAGTGGTAACGTATACACAGAGTCTGGATAGTAGTGGTAACGTATACACAGAGTCTGGCCAGTAGTGGTAACGTATACACAGAGTCTGGCCAGTAGTGGTAACGTATACACAGAGTCTGGCCAGTAGTGGTACCATATACACAGAGTCTGGCTAGTAGTGGTAACGTATACACAGGGTCTGGCCAGTATTGGTACTGGTAACGTATACACAGAGTCTGGCCAGTAGCGGTAACGTATACACAGAGTCTGGCCAGTAGTGGTAACGTATACACAGAGTCTGGCCAGTAGTGGTACCATATACACAGAGTCTGGCTAGTAGTGGTAACGTATACACAGAGTCTGGCCAGTAGTGGTAACGTATACACAGAGTCTGGCTAGTAGTGGTAACGTATACACAGAGTCTGGCTAGTAGTGGTAACGTATACACAGAGTCTGGCCAGTAGTGGTAACGTATACACAGAGTCTGGCCAGTAGTGGTAACGTATACACAGAGTCTGGCCAGTAGTGGTAATGTATACACAGAGTCTGGCCAGTAGTGGTAACGTATACACAGAGTCTGGCCAGTAGTGGTACCATATACACAGAGTCTGGCTAGTAGTGGTAATGTATACACAGAGTCTGGCCAGTAGTGGTAACGTATACACAGAGTCTGGATAGTAGTGGTAACGTATACACAGAGTCTGGCTAGTAGTGGTAACGTATACACAGAGTCTGGCCAGTAGTGGTAACGTATACACAGAGTCTGGCCAGTAGTGGTTACGTATACACAGAGTCTGGCCAGTAGTGGTAATGTATACACAGAGTCTGGCCAGTAGCGGTAAGGTATACACAGAGTCTGACCAGTAGTGGTATTGTATACACAGAGTCTGGCCAGTAGCGGTACCGTATACACAGAGTCTGGCCAGTAGTGGTAACGTATACACAGAGTCTGGCCAGTAGTGGTAATGTATACACAGAGTCTGGCCAGTAGTGGTAACGTATACACAGAGTCTGGCCAGTAGCGGTAACGTATACACAGAGTCTGGACAGTAGCGGTAACGTATACACCGAATCTGGCCAGTAGCGGTAACGTATACACCTAGTCTGGCTATTAGTGGTAACTTATACACAGAGTCTGGCCAGTAGTGTTAACGTATACACAGAGTCTGGCCAGTAGTGGTAATATATACACAGAGTCTGGCCAGTAGTGGTAACGTATACACAGAGTCTGGATAGTAGTGGTAACGTATACACAGAGTCTGGCTAGTAGTGGTAACGTATACACAGAGTCTGGATAGTAGTGGTAACGTATACACAGAGTCTGGATAGTAGTGGTAACGTATACACAGAGTCTGGCCAGTAGTGGTAACGTATACACAGAGTCTGGCCAGTAGTGGTAACGTATACACAGAGTCTGGATAGTAGTGGTAACGTATACACAGAGTCTGGCTAGTAGTGGTAACGTATACACAGAGTCTGGCCAGTAGTGGTAACGTATACACAGAGTCTGGCCAGTAGTGGTAACGTATACACAGAGTCTGGCCAGTAGTGGTAATGTATACACAGAGTCTGGCCAGTAGTGGTAACGTATACACAGAGTCTGGCCAGTAGTGGTACCATATACACAGAGTCTGGCTAGTAGTGGTAACGTATACACAGAGTCTGGCCAGTAGTGGTAACGTATACACAGAGTCTGGATAGTAGTGGTAACGTATACACAGAGTCTGGCTAGTAGTGGTAACGTATACACAGAGTCTGGCCAGTAGTGGTAACGTATACACAGAGTCTGGCCAGTAGTGGTTACGTATACACAGAGTCTGGCCAGTAGTGGTAATGTATACACAGAGTCTGGCCAGTAGCGGTAAGGTATACACAGAGTCTGACCAGTAGTGGTATTGTATACACAGAGTCTGGCCAGTAGCGGTACCGTATACACAGAGTCTGGCCAGTAGTGGTAACGTATACACAGAGTCTGGCCAGTAGTGGTAATGTATACACAGAGTCTGGCCAGTAGTGGTAACGTATACACAGAGTCTGGCCAGTAGCGGTAACGTATACACAGAGTCTGGACAGTAGCGGTAACGTATACACCGAATCTGGCCAGTAGCGGTAACGTATACACCTAGTCTGGCTATTAGTGGTAACTTATACACAGAGTCTGGCCAGTAGTGTTAACGTATACACAGAGTCTGGCCAGTAGTGGTAATATATACACAGAGTCTGGCCAGTAGTGGTAACGTATACACAGAGTCTGGCCAGTAGTGGTAACGTATACACAGAGTCTGGCCAGTAGCGATAACGTATACACAGAGTCTGGCCAGTAGTGGTACTGGTAACGTATACACAGAGTCTGGCCAGTAGCGGTAACGTATACACAGAGTCTGGCCAGTAGTGGTAACGTATACACAGAGTCTGGCCAGTAGTGGTACCATATACACAGAGTCTGGCTAGTAGTGGTAACATATACACAGAGTCTGGCCAGTAGTGGTAACGTATACACAGAGTCTGGATAGTAGTGGTAACGTATACACAGAGTCTGGCCAGTAGTGGTAACGTATACACAGAGTCTGGCCAGTAGTGGTAACGTATACACAGAGTCTGGCCAGTAGTGGTACCATATACACAGAGTCTGGCTAGTAGTGGTAACGTATACACAGGGTCTGGCCAGTAGTGGTACTGGTAACGTATACACAGAGTCTGGCCAGTAGCGGTAACGTATACACAGAGTCTGGCCAGTAGTGGTAACGTATACACAGAGTCTGGCCAGTAGTGGTACCATATACACAGAGTCTGGCTAGTAGTGGTAACGTATACACAGAGTCTGGCCAGTAGTGGTAACGTATACACAGAGTCTGGATAGTAGTGGTAACGTATACACAGAGTCTGGCCAGTAGTGGTAACGTATACACAGAGTCTGACCAGTAGTGGTAACGTATACACAGAGTCTGGCCAGTAGTGGTAACGTATACACAGAGTCTGGCCAGTAGTGGTAACGTATACACAGAGTCTGGCCAGTAGTGGTAATGTATACACAGAGTCTGGCCAGTAGTGGTAACGTATACACAGAGTCTGGCCAGTAGTGGTACCATATACACAGAGTCTGGCTAGTAGTGGTAACGTATACACAGAGTCTGGATAGTAGTGGTAACGTATACACAGAGTCTGGCTAGTAGTGGTAACGTATACACAGAGTCTGGCCAGTAGTGGTAACGTATACACAGAGTCTGGCCAGTAGTGGTTACGTATACACAGAGTCTGGCCAGTAGTGGTAATGTATACACAGAGTCTGGCCAGTAGCGGTAAGGTATACACAGAGTCTGACCAGTAGTGGTATTGTATACACAGAGTCTGGCCAGTAGCGGTACCGTATACACAGAGTCTGGCCAGTAGTGGTAACGTATACACAGAGTCTGGCCAGTAGTGGTAATGTATACACAGAGTCTGGCCAGTAGTGGTAACGTATACACAGAGTCTGGCCAGTAGCGGTAACGTATACACAGAGTCTGGACAGTAGCGGTAACGTATACACCGAATCTGGCCAGTAGCGGTAACGTATACACCTAGTCTGGCTATTAGTGGTAACTTATACACAGAGTCTGGCCAGTAGCGGTAACGTATACACAGAGTCTGGCCAGTAGTGGTAACGTATACACAGAGTCTGGCCAGTAGTGGTAACGTATACACAGAGTCTGGCCAGTAGTGGTAACGTATACACAGAGTCTGGCCAGTAGCGGTAACGTATACACAGAGTCTGGCCAGTAGTGGTACTGGTAACATATACACAGAATCTGGCCAGTAGCGGTAACGTATACACAGAGTCTGGCCAGTAGCGATAACGTATACACAGAGTCTGGCCAGTAGCGGTAACGTATACACATAGTCTGGCCAGTAGCGGTAACGTATACACAGAGTCTGGCCTGTAGTGGTAACGTATACACAGAGTCTGGCCAGTAGCGGTAACGTATACACAGAGTCTGGCCAGTAGCGGTAACGTATACACAGAGTCTGGCCAGTAGTGGTAATGTATACACAGAGTCTGGCCAGTAGTGGTAATATATACACAGAGTCTGGCCAGTAGTGGTAACGTATACACAGAGTCTGGCCAGTAGTGGTAACGTATACACAGAGTCTGGCCAGTAGCGATAACGTATACACAGAGTCTGGCCAGTAGTGGTACTGGTAACGTATACACAGAGTCTGGCCAGTAGCGGTAACGTATACACCTAGTCTGGCTATTAGTGGTAACTTATACACAGAGTCTGGCCAGTAGTGGTAACGTATACACAGAGTCTGGCCAGTAGTGGTAACGTATACACAGAGTCTGGCCAGTAGTGGTAACGTATACACAGAGTCTGGCCAGTAGCGGTAACGTATACACAGAGTCTGGCCAGTAGTGGTAACGTATACACAGAGTCTGGCCAGTAGCGGTAACGTATACACAGAGTCTGGCCAGTAGTGGTACTGGTAACATATACACAGAATCTGGCCAGTAGCGGTAACATATACACAGAGTCTGGCCAGTAGCGATAACGTATACACAGAGTCTGGCCAGTAGCGGTAACGTATACACAGAGTCTGGCCAGTAGCGGTAACGTATACACAGAGTCTGGCCTGTAGTGGTAACGTATACACAGAGTCTGGCCAGTAGCGGTAACGTATACACAGAGTCTGGCCAGTAGCGGTAACGTATACACAGAGTCTGGCCAGTAGTGGTAATGTATACACAGAGTCTGGCCAGTAGTGGTAATATATACACAGAGTCTGGCCAGTAGTGGTAACGTATACACAGAGTCTGGCCAGTAGTGGTAACGTATACACAGAGTCTGGCCAGTAGCGATAACGTATACACAGAGTCTGGCCAGTAGTGGTACTGGTAACGTATACACAGAGTCTGGCCAGTAGCGGTAACGTATACACAGAGTCTGGCCAGTAGTGGTAACGTATACACAGAGTCTGGCCAGTAGTGGTACCATATACACAGAGTCTGGCTAGTAGTGGTAACGTATACACAGAGTCTGGCCAGTAGTGGTAACGTATACACAGAGTCTGGATAGTAGTGGTAACGTATACACAGAGTCTGGCTAGTAGTGGTAACGTATACACAGAGTCTGGCCAGTAGTGGTAACGTATACACAGAGTCTGGCCAGTAGTGGTAACGTATACACAGAGTCTGGCCAGTAGTGGTACCATATACACAGAGTCTGGCCAGTAGTGGTAACGTATACACAGAGTCTGTCCAGTAGCGGTAACGTATACACAGAGTCTGTCCAGTAGCGGTAACGTATACACAGAGTCTGACCAGTAGCGGTAACGTATACACAGAGTCTGGCCAGTAGTGGTAATGTATACACAGAGTCTGGCCAGTAGTGGTAATGTATACACAGAGTCTGGCCAGTAGTGGTACCATATACACAGTCTGGCCAGTAGTGGTAACGTATACACAGAGTCTGTCCAGTAGCAGTAACGTATACACAGAGTCTGTCCAGTAGCGGTAACGTATACACAGAGTCTGGCCAGTAGCGGTAACGTATACACAGAGTCTGACCAGTAGCGGTAACGTATACACAGAGTCTGACCAGTAGCGGTAACGTATACACAGAGTCTGGCCAGTAGTGGTAATGTATACACAGAGTCTGACCAGTAGTGGTAACGTATACACAGAGTCTGGCCAGTAGTGGTAACGTATACACAGAGTCTGGCCAGTAGTGGTACCATATACACAGAGTCTGGCCAGTAGTGGTAACGTATACACAGAGTCTGTCCAGTAGCGGTAACGTATACACAGAGTCTGTCCAGTAGCGGTAACGTATACACAGAGTCTGGCCAGTAGCGGTAACGTATACACAGAGTCTGACCAGTAGCGGTAACGTATACACAGAGTCTGTCCAGTAGCGGTAACATATACACAGAGTCTGGCCAGTAGCGGTAACGTATACACAGAGTCTGACCAGTAGCGGTAACGTATACACAGAGTCTGGCCAGTAGTGGTAACGTATAAACAGAGTCTGGCCAGTAGTGGTAACGTATACACAGAGTCTGACCAGTAGTGGTAACGTATACACAGAGTCTGGCCAGTAGTGATAACGTATACACATAGTCTGGCCAGTAGTGGTAACGTATACACAGAGTCTGGCCTGTAGTGGTAACGTATACACAGAGTCTGGCCAGTAGCGGTAATGTATACACAGAGTCTGGCCAGTAGCGGTAACGTATACACAGAGTCTGGCCAGTAGCGGTAACGTATACACAGAGTCTGGCCAGTAGTGGTAACGTATACACAGAGTCTGGCCAGTAGTGGTAACGTATACACAGAGTCTGGCCAGTAGTGGTAACGTATACACATAGTCTGGCCAGTAGTGGTAACGTATACACAGAGTCTGGCCAGTAGTGGTAACGTATACACAGAGTCTGGCCAGTAGCGGTAACGTATACACAGAGTCTGGCCAGTAGTGGTAATGTATACACATAGTCTGGCCAGTAGCGGTAACGTATACACAGAGTCTGGCCAGTAGTGGTAACGTATACACAGAGTCTGGCCAGTAGTGGTAACGTATACACAGAGTCTGGCCAGTAGTGGTAACGTATACACAGAGTCTGGCCAGGCAAGTGTTTGCAGTTTCTCTATATCTTCATTTATCAGAGTACTATATGATTTTTAGTATTTTAAAAGTTTTTTATACTTGTGATTTAATACTGCATATTTGTCTGTTGTAAATTTGTATATTGTATGAATAGTGCTCCATTTCATCTCAAAAACTTTAATTTGCCCTCCATTTAACAAATAGTTTTTTAACCTATGTGTTAGGACTATATACAATTGTGAGTAGGTAAATGTTATATCTTTTTAAATGTTTTAAGACATGGTCTGTCAGTAAAATGAAGTGTTTTTTTCTAGTTTATATTTGCTGTATACAGCGCTGTTTATATACTCTCATATAAGCCATTTCTATATTTTGGCCTATATCCCTGGGTAATACTTACCAGACTCCATTTTTCTTAGTCCACCTTTTTTGACTGGACATCTCTAGGAAGAGGAAAGGGAGGTGCCTGAGGATTACCTTTATCAGTAAATTAGGAGGTGCCTGAGGATTACCTTTATCTGTAAATTAGGAGGTGCCTGAGGATTACCTTTATCTGTAAATTAGAAGGTGCCTGAGGATTACCTTTATCAGTAAATTAGGAGGTGCCTGAGGATTACCTTTATCAGTAAATTAGGAGGTGCCTGAGGATTACCTTTATCTGTAAATTAGAAGGTGCCTGAGGATTACCTTTATCAGTAAATTAGGAGGTGCCTGAGGATTACCTTTATCAGTAAATTAGAAGGTGCCTGAGGATTACCTTTATCTGTAAATTAGAAGGTGCCTGAGGATTACCTTTATCAGTAAATTAGGAGGTGCCTGAGGATTACCTTTATCAGTAAATTAGGAGGTGCCTGAGGATTACCTTTATCTGTAAATTAGGAGGTGCCTGAGGATTACCTTTATCTGTAAATTAGGAGGTGCCTGAGGATTACCTTTATCTGTAAATTAGGAGGTGCCTGAGGATTACCTTTATCTGTAAATTAGGAGGTGCCTGAGGATTACCTTTATCTGTAAATTAGGAGGTGCCTGAGGATTACCTTTATCTGTAAATTAGGAGGTGCCTGAGGATTACCTTTATCTGTAAATTAGGAGGTGCCTGAGGATTACCTTTATCTGTAAATTAGGGGAGTGGTGGTTCTGTCAACGCCCTTTGGGGAGAGGTTCTTCACTGGTCAGTATTACCCAGGGATATAGGCCAAGATATAGAAATTGCTTATATATAGTTGTTCATTTCTAGTTATATGTATTATTGATAGTAATGCCGTGATTACAGTGAACATTGGGTCCCCAGGGAAGCTATTTCTTGGCCAGCTATTTAATACATCTGTGGCTAGAAGCCAGTTTATTTCAGGGATTTAAATTAATATTACTGCAGGGTGACACTCAAGTACCAGATCCAGACACATTCCTGGGGTGTTGGTGTAAGTACTATATTCTGCAATGTAGTGCTCCAAACACCTACCTAGGTATCTCTATTTGATAGTAGAAGTAAATTGGAAACTTTTATTTAATAATCTATGCTCTGTCTGAATCACCAAAGAGACATTTTGACATTCATGTCCTTTTAAATGTCCTTTTATTATTATTATTATTATTATTATTATTCTTTATTTATAAAGCACCGACAGATTCTGCAGTGCTGCCCATGAGTACAAGGATAACAGTACAGTGGAGAAACAATACGATAAGACACAAAATTTTACAGACAAATGCAGGGGGAATTGAGGGCCCTATTCCCATGGGAACTTACAATCTAGATGGGTGGGAGGATTGGAAACAGGAGGTGGGGACTGCAGAGGTGAGAATGATATTAGTGAGGAGATAGAGGGCAACTGTTAGTTAAGTTAGTTTGTTGATATGTTGGGTGATAAGCTTCCCTGAACAGAAAGGTCTTTAGGGAACGTTTAAAGGAGGAGAGGTTAGGGGCAAGTCTGACATCTTGAGGAAGTGCGTTCCAGAGGGTTGGTGCCGCACGAGAGAAGTCCTGTAGTCTAGAATGAGAGGAGGTGATTGTAGAGAACACAAGAAGCAGGTCGTTGTTGGATCTTAGGGGACGGGCAGGAGTATATCTGTTGATGAGTGAGGACAGGTAGGGTGGGG